>NC_059348.1:39477655-39780155 GCF_019703515.2 Myxocyprinus asiaticus | reverse complement strand
TGTCCTGTGTCTTTGGAAAATGAATGAATTGTTGGGTTGTGGTTGGGGGTCAGTTTGAAATCAAGAAAAGATACAGCGAATGTGATCTCTGAACCTTGGACTCCTCTTTTATAAGTTTTATAAAATTTATACAATTTATAAAATATAAAATTGTCAACAAATCACAAACATCAGTGTGCGCTGAAGTAAAAGTTTTGGTCGCAGTGATAAAGCATTACCTTTCTAAACCCATGCATTTTCCCTCCACTTGTTTGCAATACTCAATCAATTAATTTGCAGTGTTCTTTGATACAGTGTAAACTTTTAGACTGATCTAACTGTGAATTCAGTAACAGTACGTCGAAAGTTCTTCAGCTGAAATCAGTCTGCTCCCAGTTGCCGAAGCTGGAAGTGTTGTTGAATTAATGGACATGTGTGCACTCCATTTACGTGGTGCCAAAAGCGAGTTGTAAAGTGAGTTGTTTGTAGTTGTAAATGATGTAACAGAGTAACACAGATATGCATATTTTATTAACCATATGCCCTAACCCAAACCCCAACCCTAAACCTAACCATCAGTAGAGTAAAAATTTGATCTCAGAGGGAAAATACCACATCCGAATCACACTGATCATTGATTATGTAAACACATCTGCTTACTGGTTTTCATGAGACAAGAACCTGTGTTTCTCAAGCAGTCAAGCCACAGGAAAAGGTAAACAGGCTCGAATAGACATAGATAAAGTTGTGCTCAAAAGTTTGCATAACCTGGCAGAAATTGTGAAATTTTGGCAATGATTTTGAAAATATGACTGATCATGCAAAAAACCTGTCTTTTATTTAAGGATAGTGATCATATGAAGCCATTTATTATCACATAGTTGTTTGGCTTCTTTTTAAATCATAATGATAACAGAAATCACCCAAATGGCCCTGATCAAAAGTTTACATATCCTTGAATGTTTGGCATTGTTACAGACACACAAGGTGACATACACAGGTTTAAATGGCAATTAAAGTTAATTACCCACACCTGTGGCTTTTTAAATTGCAATTAGTGTCTGTGTATAAATAGTCAATGAGTTTGTTAGCTCTCACGTGGATGCACTGAGCAGGCTAGATACTGAGCCATGGGGAGCAGAAAAGAACTGTCAAAAGACCTGCGTAACAAGGTAATGGAACTTTAGAAAGATGGAAAAGGATATAAAAAGATATCCAAAGCCTTGAAAATGCCAGTCAGTACTGTTCAGTCACATCAAGATGAATGGGCAGCTATACCACCTGCAAGAATTTGTGGCCTTATAGAAAAATATTACTAAAGACTGCACGCTGTCATTGATGCTAAAGGGGGCAATACATGGTATTAAGAACTAAGGGTATGCAGACTTTTGAACAGGGGTCATTTCATTTTTTTCTTTGTTGCCATGTTTTGTTTTATGATTGTGCCATTCTGTTATAACTCACAGTTGAATATGAATCCCATAAGAAATAAAATAAATGTGTTTTGCCTGCTTACTCATGCTTTCTTTAAAAATGGTACATATATTACCAATTCTCCAAGTGTATGCAAACTTTTGAGCACAACTGTATATCTGATGGGAGATGATGCTTGTCAGTAACTCGGCAAAATGCAGTCGATGTCAGGGTTGCAGTACATGTCGAGTGTAATCATGTGGAAACCTTAGTACCTAATGTGGGCACCCTTAACTGTACATACCATTCACCTGAAGTATAATCCTCTAAATGTTTGTTTCTTTTTTCTCTATTAGATCTAGAAAGTGAGCAGCTTAACTGAAGGCCCAAGATGCCAGAGCAGAGCAACGACTACCGTGTGGTGGTGTTCGGAGCTGGAGGTGTGGGGAAAAGTTCGCTGGTGCTTCGTTTTGTGAAAGGCACTTTCCGGGACACCTACATCCCGACGGTGGAGGACACCTACCGGCAAGTGATTAGCTGTGACAAGAGCGTCTGCACTCTGCAGATCACAGACACAACCGGTAGCCACCAGTTTCCCGCCATGCAGCGTTTGTCTATCTCCAAGGGCCACGCCTTCATCCTGGTCTATTCCATCACTAGTAAGCAGTCCCTGGAAGAATTAAAACCCATATACCAGCAGATCCTCTCTATCAAGGGAAACGTGGAGAACATCCCCATTATGCTGGTGGGGAACAAGAGCGATGAGACTCAACGGGAAGTGAAGACCGATGACGGAGAAGCCCAAGCCAAAAACTGGAAATGTGCTTTCATGGAGACCTCGGCTAAGACTAACCACAACGTCACTGAGCTCTTCCAGGAGCTTCTCAATCTGGAGAAGAAGAGAAACATGAGCTTGAACATCGATGGCAAGCGTTCTGGAAAACAAAGTAGGGCTGATAAGCTAAAGGGTAAATGCAGTGTCATGTAGACTGCTTTCTAGAGGGAAAACGGGAACATGGTGAGATAAAGTGGAGATGAAGTGATAGAATGATAAAGGAACTGATAGAAGAATGGAGAGCAAATTAATGGAGATAGTTTTGTTTGAAGTTTCATGCATATTCCAGGAACAAGCATTTCTCTAACACTTCAGATTTCATCCTTTACCATCCATCATGGCCTTAACAAGCACTGGCCCATTCATATTGCCTTGTCTGTTTCTATTACAATGCATCGCTGCCAGCTCTCGCACTGTTTATATTCTTCATCAGGAGAATGCTGAGAAACGTCACATTTCAGACAGTAATCAGTTGCTCAGTGCAACAGCCTTTTTGAAAGCCCTTTTGAGTTCATAATGCTAACATTTTGCATTATTTTTCTTTTAAGAAATGGTTACAGTGCCATTATAAAAGAAGTTAGGGTTAATATTGGCAATGTGCAGGCCAACACTGAATCTCCATGCACAAAACTCCATAGAAAGTTCTGCAAAGTTCTTGCATGATTATTAATGAAATATTTTGTAGAATTTGATTATGCTTACAGCTACCAACAAGAGTATAGTACTCTCAGATCCATTTAACACATTTTTACAATGTTTAAAACCATTCTACATTACACATATTCTGCAAAAATCAGCACAGAAAATGTGAAAAAAGTAAAGGTCCCGATGAGGTCCCAAACATAGGACTCAGACATGATTTTGCAGATGTAGCAACCAAAAAGAGCCTTTATCTGTGAATGAAAGGCATTTGAATACACATTTATTTGTTATGCATAACTTTTTTTTGTTTATTTTTGGACATTTGTTAAGAAAAGGCATTTGTGTGAGCTGAACCACCATTTTTGTACCCATGGCACATTTGCTAATAAACACCAGATTGTCAGTCAGGTTGAGAAAATAGAATCAATATGATATTTTATAACAATATGGTCAAGTTATAAAGATAGACAAATCACCCTTTAATAATAATTTGTTTCAGGTTTTGTATAAACCAACTTTAATAGTTACCTTGATGATTACTTTTGCATGTCATCTTTACTATTATCTTAAATAATGTCAGACAATATTTAAGACAATCATTTGTTACACATAAACAAATTGCTTGAGAATTTGGTTACTTTATGATGCTTTACAAAATGATTACCTTAGAGATTAACCTGATTTACTGTACAGACATCAAGGCAGTCTTTAAATCTGAAAGACTATAGACACTTCATATTCCATGCATGCATGGCTCTGTGAACTAACAAACACTCAGTCGTCATCATCCTTATCTCTGGCATTCAGCCCCTTGACACTTATGGCCTCCTTTATACCATAATTTGGAGTGGACCTGATTCTCTGTCTTCATTTTCTCATATTTCTCATGATGAACTGCTCATTTTTTAAATATGATTGAGACATCAGCAAATGTGTCTCTCACAAAGTCAAACAGGAAATTAATGTAAATGCATTTTAAATGAATGCATTTGCAAGAGTTGTCTTTTGGCAGAGTAAAACTAAATTGAGAGAAATGTGGCTTTCCACAAGCAACACAAGCAAGTCTTCTCACACTGTTTATTGAAGAATATTGTATACATAGAAGGGTTGAGATAGTATGGAAACCAGAAGACAGACATTTTATATTCAAACATATGAAAGAATTAGCCATTTTTAGCCAAATAACCAATACCTAGAATTAGCCATTTTCATATATATCTCAAAGAATCAGACTTATCAGGAACTGGAGACATTTCAATTTTGGCCTGAAGAATTCAGTTTAAACTACCCAAATGTCACAAAACCTGAAAAAAGATTGAGTGTATTGCATTCTTTCTTTTTTTTTTTTTTTAACTAGCCAAATCCCTTGAGCAAATTATGTGAGTATGTTCTCCAAAAGAGCACCTTTAATACACTGCGTTATCCATTCTTTTGTAAGTTGCTGTGGATAAAATGTAAATGTCAAATATAAATGTTGGGCTGGTTTCCTTATACATATATAAACAAAGTTAATAAAAAAAATAAAAAAATAAAAAATGCGAAATAGGGCGTTCAAGTGACAACTCATTTTGTTTCTTTAAAAACAGGTCCACCACAGCGATATTAACAACAGAACACAACACTGCTGCACACAAACCAGAGAACAGAACTTACTAAACATGTCTAATGAGTTTATATTTGTAAAACAGATGCATTTCTATGCCCAGCCTTATTTATTTAAAATGAGTTCTCAATCAATTTGAGAGAGAAGGCAGCTAGAGTCACACCGTGTCCTTATCTGAAGGCAAACAACACATGATAAAAGGTATATTTTCTATATTAATCCGAGTTATTGCCTTAATGAGCAGTGACGAGCGATGGGACATTCTGTCGATTACTTGGTTTACCCCATGTAACCCTGCCTGCTATGAAATGGCACCGGTCCAAAAGGTTTCTCATAACAGTATATTGAAGCCAGCATCTCAATAGCCTGTTAAAACTACTTGATTTTTGGCCGCAAATGTTACACCTACCGAATGTTTTCACTGAGGTATTGCTCTCTTCGGTCAGTCTGTCACAAATGCTCACCGGTTCAGAATGGAGAAAAGACATTTCCGCCTCCTCTATCTCTCTGTTTGATTGAGTACTCTGTTTCAAACAAATGAGGCTGGGCATAGAAATGCATTTGTTCTACAACTATAAACTCATCAGACATGTTAAGTAAGTCTGTTCTCTGGTTTGTGTGCAGCTGTGTCGTGTTCTGTTGTTAACATCGCTATGGCGGACCTATTTTTAGACAAACAAAATGGGTTGTCGCTTGAACACATTATTTCGTGAGCAGGGGCTGCTTGTAATTGCTCTCGTGCCACCTCATGAACGTGCAGAGGTGAGCAATGTCGGTCAACAGTTTTACTAAATAATACATTAGATTTTGTTTTGTTTCTCACCAAACCTCATTGTATGCTTTTTTTTTTAAACAATCATTAGTCTCATGGAATAATTTATTAGACATCTGAATTATACTTTTGCATTCTTTTGAAGCTTGAAGATTTAGTCACCATAAACTGCCATTGTATGTCACCACTGAGCACAAAACTTTCTCACAATTTCTCCCTTTGTGTTGAAAAAAAAAAAAAAAAAAAAAAAAAACAGTCATATGGGGTTATAACAACACAGGGGTGAGTAAACAAACACTGAATTTTATTTTTTGGGCGAACTAACCCTTTAAGAATTTTGGGAGATATTATAGCAACACTCCTTTCATGAAATAGTAACCTCTTCTTTCAGCCATTTCTTTTGAAAATGACAACAAAGTAATAGTAAACATTAACCAATATGCACCTGTCTAATTGAAATATTTAAATAGGTAGGGTTATAATTACTGTATGTGTGTAGAATGTACTGTATGTAGAAATGTATTATACATGTCCCCGTGTGTACAGTTAAAAAAAAAAAAAAACTCACATATGCACCAATGATATACTGTGACATGCATTACAATAGAACAAAATATTACAACTAAGGCCATTGCATTGATTGATGTATATGATGCGATTCATATTTTGATATTAGTTCCCTGAATACTCAATCAACACATTCATCCCCTAAAAATGGTGCTATAATTCACTACTTCCCTACTGGTGATAGGAATTCTGCTCTGCACAGTTTATGCCATCATATCATGACAAAAACACTTCCCTCTTATTTTACTCTGCAGAGTTTTGCTGAGAGAGAGAAATGAGTATTTACAGACTTGTAATAGCAATGTCCCCTCCACCTATCCTTATAAAGTTACAGTAGGCTTGAGTACTTTAGAGAGTATTTTCATCCATTACACCTGAATCCAATCTCTATAAAGCCCACTCAGCTGCTGTATGAGTCACACTGCTGATACCATCACAGCCTCCGCAAGCTGCATGAAAGAAAAAAAACTGCAGCACATCTTGCATTTTAAATGCATGTTAAGTTTACACTCTCTAAAGAGTGTCAACTACCTGTGGTACTTGTGGTTGGCTTGACAACATGGACTGCAATGCAATGCCCTTGCTCACCAATGCCAAACAGTTCTTTCTAAAAAGCATTTTGTGAACCCACATGTATTTTATCATGCTTATAAAAGTAATTGTTGTAAATACTTGTACATTTTATGTAAAGAATATGTAGAGAAATTACATATGACTCTCACCTGGGTAATATGGGAAACCAAGAGATCATCCGAACAGACCTAGACAAAATACTTTTTAAACCTCTTCAATCCCAGGGGACTGTATCAATCAGAAGTCTGTTCTTGGATTATCTTCATGCATTTTGCAGTTGGTATCCTAAATCTGGTTTACACAGTGAGCACTTTAAATACCCAAGGGTAATGGAATGTACTGTGAAGCATATTGTCAAAGTTAATGGACTTGTATGTAAAGGATGACCTCCATTTCATAACTCAGACTGCGCATGGTCCTAATTGCTCTTAGCCAGCATGAGGCAAGGAACAAAACTGTGAAGAGACTTTTCAATCTAAATCCTTTGCTTTATTTATTTTTGGTTCTTTTTGTGTACAATATTTTACAAAAGTGTGTTTTTTTAAATAGTTATTAGCTCTACTATGTACAATATGTCATTTAGCAATAGTCTTCCTAAGACATGGTATGCTGTTCATGCATCCAAAATGAAGGAAAATACTACATAAATATACTAATATATATAAAAATATAGATATATACCTGCAAATATTCTCTATAATAAATCTACAAATGATTTTCCTAATAAAACAAACAAAAACAAATACTGAATGTAAGCAATCTGTTTTTGTTGTTGTTGTTTTAACCAAACACCTCAATGTAGCCCCATGTGCCAAACTTGGTTTCTATGGCAACATTGTGATATATCACACTTTCAGCTGACCCAGGTGTGGATACTTAAATACGCAAATGATGGAATTCACAGAGCAGTATTGGGTAAATGCACTTTCAGTTGAGCTTTAACTATGTTGCTGCATGTATTTTCAGTGCCAAGCATTTTATAGGACAATATGGACAGAATATTCAAAATAAAATTATCTACAAGTCAAGAGCCCTACATATTCAGTAAGTGCTGCAGAAGAGCTTGAAAGACATGTCTGATAATTTCCTAAGGCAAAAGCAAATTAAGTCAAATGGTGGCAAATTTAAGGAATCTAAAATTCTAATCTAAAAAAATTCTATAGAATGTAAATTCTCATTTTTGCTTGACCAAATCTACTTAATTTTCAATATGGGCACCAATAGACCTTCACAGTAGCGCCAACTTTGATCTTTTTATGGGAATGACAACAAGTAAGTAATGGTCCCTTTTTGGATCCTAGATCACATCAGATTTTCCACAACTCATGTTGTCTGGACTTTTTTGTCTACTGAGTGTTCTTGAAAATTTTTTTTATATGTTTTGTCTGCAGAACGATCCAAAAACTATTTAAACTGCAGTTAAGCCCATTGAAGAGACTGCAAGTCTATCCTTCACAGCCTCGTTGTCATTCCCGTCAAAAATCAAAGATGGTGCTGCTGTGAACAAGGTCTATAATCCTATGAATATGGAGGACTAAAAATGTACAATTACATATAGAATAGAAAACTATATTCCCAAAGTAGTCTACTTATTTGTTGTGTATCATGCTTCTTAAATGAATATTCTGGGTTCAATACAAGTTAAGCTCACTGAACAGCATTTGCGGCATACTGCTGATTTCCACAAAAAGTAATTCTGACTCATCCCTCCTTTATTACTTGTGTTTGCTTTTATTACTATGTGAATATGTTGGGTTTTACTCTGTGGGTTTTTGATTTTATGTTTTATGAAGCACTTTGTGCTTAATCGCTAAAAGGTGCTATATAAACATTATTATCATCATCATTATTATTATTATTATTATTATTATTATTTTAAAACAGAAAAAAAATGTGGTTCCAATAAGACACTTACAATGGAATTCCATGAATGTTTAAATACACACTCTTTCAAACGTATAGCCACAAGGTGTACATTCACGTAAACATTATACATGTTAACATAATTTTAGCGTGATTACAAACCTTATCTGTGTACAGTTATTTCCAATATTACTTAATTGCCATGAAAACAAAACCCTGTAAACAAAAATTGGATATAATTGAACACAGATAATGTCAGTAAGCAATTTTTTTTTATTTTTTTTTACAATAAAATTATGTGAACGTACATATTGTTTACATCTTGTGGCTATACTTTTGAAACAATATGTATTTTAGCATTTATGAGCTGGCCTCATTCACTTCCATTGCAAGTGCCTTATTGTAACCTTTGTTTCAGTAAATGAGATGCATGCCGAAATTACTTTTTTTGTGGTAATTAACATTACGCCACAAATGCTGTTGATTGAGCAGAATTTGTATTGAACCTGGAATTTTATTTATTTTTTCCCCAAAATCTAAGTGTTAGAATTATCTAGTGCCCGAGAGGTGGGGGGTGGGTGACAAGTTCAATCAGGAGCTTCATGGTGATGTTCTGAGGAGCAGACCTGCAGCAGAGCAAAAATGGCTGCTTGGGAACCTGCATGAATCAACTATCATGTGATCCATTGCTTCATTCTTTTTCTCTCTCGTTAACCCCCTCCCACCCCATTCCTTTCTCAGCAGTATTGTCTCCATGCTGCCTGTTAGATGGACTGCTGCTTTCGGAGAGAGAGAGGAGAGAACTGTGACTTCAAAGCACGGGAAAATTATATAGTAAACATACTGGCATCAGCAAAATGTTCCACAGGACATATAGCGCTAATGCTGTAAAAGTATTTTCCCTCCCATTTACTATTAATACATCATACACTGCTGTGCGAAGTGAAATGTTACCACAGATCATTTGGGATCTGAGAATCCAGAGGCACAATCAGAATTCTGGAGCTCCTAAGGTAGATTATCAAGTCAGGCAGAAATAAGAAGGTCCTCCTCTTGGTCTTTGAATAAAACTCAGAGTGGCTCCATGCCAACACATAAAGACAAACATTTAGCATATGCAAAAACAAAATTCATCATAAAAATCAAGAGGATTAACAGAGTTTTAAAAGAAACAAAGATATAATCAGGGTGTTTCTTAAAAAGGCCTACTGTATATTCTTATTGTTTTTCCTCTGTAATATTTTCTTTAAGGAAATTTGGTTCACATCAGACAGCCTTGTAAACAAGTAACCTCAAACTTAAACCTAATTCCTTCTTGTCTGTTTAGACAGGGAAGCATATTAAAGGGATAGTTCACCCATATAACTTTCTTTCTTTGGTGGAACACAAAAGGAGATGTTAGGCATAATGACTGCCTGCCTCAGTCACCATTTACTTTCGTTGCATCTTTTTTTCCCCCCATACCATGAAAGTCAATGGTGAATGAGGCCTAACATTTTCCCTTGTGTTCCACCAAAGAGAGAAAGCCATGGGGGTTTGGGACAACATGAGGGTGAGTGAAATGATGACAGAATTGTTTTTGGGTGATCTATCCTTTTGCACTCCTTTTGGACACACTGTCTATGCAAAACACTAAAATAGGTATTGTGTTAGATTAACAGCTTACTATTAGTTTGCCTCATTAAATAACAACCATAATCTAATAATAACCATGTACTCAACTACTACGTCTTCTAGATCTACTACTGCCACAGGATACAATCTACTCCTAAACGGTCTCATTGCGTTGAAAGGCCTTTTTCAGATGAGTAACACAGGGCTGTATGAGGTGAAGGCTGGTTTGCTGTGATCTAGTGCCATGGCGCATATCTGCCTGGAGGTGCAGATCCACCTACAGCATCTCACACATACCTAGGGCTTCCCCAAAGAAGGATAACATGGCTCTTTGAACCCTGTATTTGCAGTTGTGTACAAAACAAGATTCCAGTGCAATTGTGCTAGTCTAGATAGTGTGACTAGCACTCACATTGTGTTAACTGCTGAATCCATCAAATCAGCCACCACCAAGTTGCCTTTTTAAATTGTAATTTACTCAGTACTGGGTAGTAACTGATAACGTTTAATCTGGTTTAAGTAATCAGATTACTTCAAAATCAAGTACTTGTAATTCAATGACATTACATTTTTCAATGTGTTCAATCAGATTACAGTTACTTTTCATAGATAACAATCATTACATTCTTGATTACATTACCAATCAGCCAACGACAATAACTAATACGTAATTTACTGATTATACTCCTATACACTCATCGAGCACTTTAGTAGGAACCCTATGGTCCTAATAAAGTGCCCAACATGGTCTTCTGCTGTTGCAGCCAACAATCATGCCTCAGTTGAAATCACTGAGATCACATTTTATCCCCACTCTGATGGTTGATGTGAATATTAACTGAAGCCCCTGACCCATATCTGCATGATTTTATGCATTGCACTGCTGCCACATGATTGGCTGATTAGATAATTTCATGAATAAGTAGGTGTACAGGTGTTCCTAATAAAGTGCTCGGTGAGTGTATGTGGTCTGAGTCAAAAAATATTGTTTCAAATGTTTCAAACAAGCCCTTGTCCACCTGTTCATAAATCTAGACAGTGTTCTGTAAAAACACATGTTGCAAACAAACATTTTAGAGGGGCCGGTCACATGCAACTTTGTGCTTTTGCACCATGCCAATGCACTTCGGCCCATGCTTCAGGATGGCAGAAAAAGCACCTGTTATAGGTCACACTTTCTCATGAACAATTATGAGGAGGTACAAATAGTACAAATCTCCACATCATATCTAGAGACATTCTCTCATTATTAATTTCAAAGCTGGATAATTAAAAGTCCAATCACTATTCCTAAATAACAACAACAAATCTCTTACCATTAAAAATACAAGCATGTTCTCATTTATGACCCTTTAAGCAACTTTGTTTTATTCAGCAATGGACAAATAGCAAGTTTCTGTTTGATTTTGTTTACTAATGTTCAATAAAAGGTTGAAAATGTTTTAACTGATACTTATAGGTATAGTTCACCCAAAAATGAAAATTCACTCATCATTTACTCACCCTCATGCTACACCAGATTTGTATGACTTTATTTCTTCTGAACACAAGCAAAGATTTTTAAAGAATATCTCAGCTCTGTAGGTCCATTCAATGCAAGTGAAGTGAGGCCAGAACTTTGAAGCTCCAAAAAGCACATAAAGACAACATAAAAGTAATCCATAAGACTCCAGTGTTTTAATCCATGTCTTCAGAAGCTAAATGATGGGCGTGGGTGAGGAACAGATCAATATTTAAGTCCTTTTTTACTATAAACTTTCACTTTCACATTCTTCTTCTTTTGTTTTTAGCTATTCACATTCTTCATGCAAATGGACTCTATTGAGCAGGGAGGGGAATTTATAATAATAAAAAAAAGGGCTTAAAAGGGATAATTCACCCAAAAATAAAAATTCTCTCATTATTTACTCATCCTCATGCCATCCCAGATATATATTACTTTCTTTCTTCTGCAAAACACAAATGATGATGTGATTTTTCGAAGAATATTTCAGCTCTATGGTTCCTCACAATGCAAGTAAATGGGTGGCAAAATTTTGACGCTCCAAAAATCACATAAAGGCATCATAAAAGTAATCCATACGACTCCAGTGTTTCAATCCATGTCTTTTGAAGTGATATGATAGGTGTGGGTGAGAAATAGATCAATATTTATGTCCTTTTTTTGCTAGAAATTCTTCTCCCTGCCCAATAGGGGGCAGTACGCATGAAGATTGTGAATCACCAAAATCACAAGAAGAAGAACGTGAAAGTTAAAGTTAAAGTGGAGATTGACTGAGCAGGGAGGATAATTTGTAGTAACAAATGACTCAAATATTGATCTGTTTCTCACCCACACCCATCATGTCTCTTCTGAAGACAATGATTTAACCACCGGGGTCATATGGATTATTTATATGCTGAATTACGTGATTTTCGGAGCTTCAAAATTTTGCCACCATTCACTTGCATTGTATGGACCAAAAGAATTGAGAAATTCTTCTAAAAATCTTAATTTGAGTTCAGCAGATGAAAGAATGTCATACAAATCTGGGATGACATTAGGGTGAGTAAATGATGAGAGAATTTTCATTTTTGGGTGAACTAGTCCTTTAAATATTGATCTGCTTCTCACACACAGCTATCATATTGCTTCTGAAGACATGGATTAAACTACTGGAGTCTTATGGATTACTTTTATGTTGTCTTTATGTGCTTTTTGGAGCTTCAAAGTTCTGGCCTCACTTCACTTGATATTGAATGGACCTACAGAGCTGAGATATTCTTTAAAAAATCTTTGTTTGTGTTCAGTTGAAGAAAGAAAGTCATCCACATCTGGGATGGCATGAGGATGAGTAAATGATGTTTTTTTGTGTATTTTTAAATGGTGTATTTTTTGGGTGAATTAATCCTTTTAAGCCCTTTTATATATATATATTTATATATATATATTACTATAAATTCCCCTCCCTGCCCAGTAGAGGCCATTTGCATAAAGAATGTGAATAGCTAAAAACAAAAGAGGAAGAGTGTGAAAGTGAAAGTGGAGATTTATAGTAATAAAGGACTTAAATATTGATCTGTTCCTCACCCACACCTATCATATAGCTTCTGAAGACATGGATTAAACCACTGGAGTCTTATGGATTACTTTTATTTTATGTCCTTTTTGGAGCTTCAAAGTTCTGACCACCATTCAGTTGCATATTTAATGGATCAACAGAGCTGGGATATTCTTTTAAAAATCTTCGTGTTCAGCAAAAGAAAGAAAATCATCTGGGATGGCATTAGGATGAGTAAATGATGAGAGAATTTTCATTTTTGGGTGAATTATACCTTTATACACTTAAAACATGCATTTATTTATGTATTTATTTATTTTTACCTAAAAGTGTAATCTAAAGGATTACATTTCAGCAGCAATCTACCCAGCACTGATTTTACAGAACAAACACTGAACACTCTCATCAATACTTCAGCGCAGTAAACACTTGTATTGTGTCTGCAGATGTGTAAATTGTGTGAACATACATTCACATTGGTGCCCTCTTGGGTCAGCAGGCGTTGTTGCACACTGCGGTGAGAGACGCGCTCAGGTTCGTTGCGCCCAGATGTGCTAGCTAATGAAGTCTGGGTTGATTAGCCTCTGTTTAAAGTGCGCGTATAAGACCAATCGGCAACTCAAACCCCGAAAAATCACATTGAGCGTCGAAACGGTCCGCAGACGGACGCAACCAAACCATTTGGCGTCCGAAGAGGGTGGAGAGAGCAGAGCTTGCACAACTGATTGGTTTTCGATTGTAAAAAAAGAGCCGCCTTATTTGACTCAGAACCGACTCAGCTTTTTTTTTTCCCCAGGAGAGAAAAGCAAGTTTGTGTGCGAGAACACTGTCACCAGCGGTGGGGGTACTGACTGGGTGGACACTGGGGGGGGGGGGGGCAATCTGCGCGAACCTGGCCCTTTAAATTACCTCCACAAGCACTGTGAACGAGGTAAGTACTGAACAACACGCTCTTATTTTCTTCCTTCCTTTATATTTGTCACCGAGCATCCGTTTACTTAATGCTCTCTGTTTTTACAACGCGTTTTCGCTAGGCAGGGCGAGCGGCGCTCAACTCCACCGCTGTCACGAATCCGAAAGCGCTTGAATTTTCCGAGCTTTGTCGGGAGTGGGCTTTATATTAAGGGTGTTTATTACATTATACACTTTATATGGCTACAGTGGAAAACAATTCGAGGCCTAGATTGGGTATTTGCGTAAAGGTGGCGTTGGTCTCACGCAAACTATAGACCGATATATCTTAACGGGCGAGAAGAAGCTTCAGGCGCCTCCTGTCAACACTTTTACGCGTTGTAGATTATCGTTTTCTGTGAGTGTTATTGGGAGCGCCGGGTGTTTAAAAGCAGATACATTGTATCCATCGTTTGATTGAGCTTTCGAGGTAAAGGCAGGGAGGCGTACATAGTGTACCGTTTTGCCAAAATGCCCGCATTGTCTTTCCATCAGTTTGAGCAAGGCCTACCAACAGCAACAGAGCTCTGAAGCAATATATGCTGTGCTTTATGCATTTAACTGCACTTCTGCGTCCATTCAGGGCGGTTTATTAAGGCGATGTCGTGATCAGAATATTGAATGACTGCAGTTAGATGCTCGTGGTTGAGTTTTTGTTCTTTGAGAAAGCTTCGAGCTTCCCAAAATCAGGTGAGCAGAACATACTGTATATCAGTTCCACAGGCCTGGTTTGCCTGACATTTATGCTTAGTTTACTTATAAGATTCTGCATACTTAATAATATGCTTTACATTTTAGTTAGAAGAGATTCAAAATGAGATACGTATATTAAACCTGTCTGATGTATCTAAAGAAAAAAAGTTTTTAGTCTAAAAAAAAAAAAAAGTTTGAATTTGACTCGAATTTGACATTATTACTGTTTTATTTTAATTTCTAAAAACTGGTTGGAAATCATAAGATTAATCATAATTATTTTATTTTAGGCCATAGTTTTAATAGGTTTGTGATAATATATAATAATAATAATAATTATTATTATTATTATAATATATATATATATATATATATATATATATATATAAAATCAAGAACCTTTTGCTTGCTCACTTTGAGGCCATATTCCCAGTAATGCTGCTTTGGAATCAAATTTATTATGAAAAACGATACATTATATGCATAAAAAACAAAACAAAAAAACAAACAAACCAAAAAAAAAAAAAAACACAAAAATATATTTGAATTTAATTAGAAATTTTCCTCTTCTGGTTTATATACAAATATTAGTGAATATAAGATAAGAAGAAAAATATTGTAAATAGGAAATAAATATTTTTGGAGATAATATTTTACATATAGGATTTGAATCATATCTTTGGCTTTAGTACAATGACATTATAAAAGCACATATATGAACACATATTTTTCTCACAGTAAAATTGGGTCATTTATACATGAAAAATAAAACTGCTTTTATATTGTAGGAAGGGGGTCCCTGGCATCAAAAAGTATGAAAGTCCCTGCTGTAATGCATGCCAAGGAGGTGTCATTTTTATTTTCACATTTCTCCCCTATAGGGAAGCCACTCATGCTTGGAAACCTGAACAGAAATGACTGTGAATCTAACAGATAAATTATTTGATTTGCTTTGGTCAATGGAACATTTTACATTAGAGAGGTGATGGACTGCTTCTGTTTACTATTATAGAAAGTGACCTCATACCATGCTGGGGCATTATCTTGATTATGGACATTACCATACCAAGCCACAGAAATAGGCAGATAGATTAGTACACAGTGCACAGAGTCTGCCTAAATTCACTACATATACATTCACTACTGCATGACTTATCAATGCACCTACATGCGTTACAACAATCTCTCTTAACATATGCTGTAATGTTTGTATTACAGGTCTGTTACATGTTGGCACATTGCCTAGTACAGGTGCATGTACCACCTCCCCCTCCCCAGTGATGTATGTACAGCTTTAAGAGGACAAAACATAACAAAGGCCCATATTGGGTTTGTGTTAATTTCAAACTCCGTGTAAACTGCTATGCACATGAATGGTTACTCTTAACACTCATTTTAATGTTGGGATTCGCCTTGATCACCTTATGTAAGATTCCAGAAATGTACCAATATTATTTTATTTTTGAGCAGAAAGTGTTTAATCACTTTAATGTTCATTTTTATGTATGAATGCATGCATATATGGTTATGTGTATTTTAAATTCCTTGTACAAGAGTGTATGAATTGACGAACAGACAAAAGCTTTTAGAATCAATTAGCTCAGGCTGATCAGATGGCTTGAAGCTATCCATATTTCTCTTGTGTGAAGCCTTCCAGGGACTAGAACATAATTGCAGCTGGACTTGCACTGTGCGCTAATTACAGACTCAGTTCACTAACTTACTTCATAGGAACCTAATTAACATATATATTTCCTTTGGTTATTCTAAAAAGAATCTTTTTTTTTTATTTTTTATTTTTTTTTAAGTATACAGTAAAACAGATAGTTAGAGAATTGCAGTAGATGTATCAACTGGTCCATCCACTATGTTTTGCTGTGCCAGGATCATACTCAGAGCTCTATTGAATGAGAAGAGATTAATTATTCATAGCTTTTGATTTTGGCGCCGCACATCTCTCTCTCTCATTCCACTCTGGCTTGGCTGGTTGGAAATATTTATTTTGACAACATGACTTATGGTTATAGCTCTAACGCACATTATTTCAGCATTTCGTATACAACTTTGAAATGGAGTATGAAGAAAGTGCAGCCAGTTATGATTGAACTATAAATATGTTGAATTTATTTTTAATACACCATTACATATTTATAGGATTGATTTATTGTGAACTAAGCATTACTGCAAAAGTCCCTGAGTATATTTTTAGTGTGGCCTTGGAGGAAATTACGCACTGACATTTATGAAGAATAAAATGCGAGAGCGTTGTTGTTGTTTTTTTTTCTTACGTCCTTTCTATTTTTGGTCGTAATGGTAGTTTTGAAAGTTTATGAGTCTTCAAACACTAGATGGTGTATTATTAAATCAGGGTTGCCGTAATCAAGTCATACAATGCATAAGGAATCATTAGATTGCCAGTCAATAGCCCATGTGAATACAGAGTACAATTTACAGTATGTGTGCACTTGCTTGATTTAAGCCTGTCTGAACATATTACCATGGCATGATTAGAGACGGATAAAAGCACGACCCCACAGATGGTGGTGGGGGAGATTATTTCTGCATGACCACTAAAAGTAGATTAAGAGTGCAAAAATGCTAATTCTAGCCTAATCTGATTTATATGAATTATGTGATTGGCCTTGCATTGAAAGAGTGCCCCCTTGTGAGCCAATTTGAAGTTGTTGAATTTATGTTTCACTAATTTGTAACAGGACTGTTGCAAACATTATTGCATGTATTCTTTTTACCCTTTTTTTAATTACAGATTTAGTGTCACTTTTAAATAAATGCTAAAAATGCTAAAAATATATATTTGTTAAATTAATTTTTTTTTGTCACATTAAAAAAATCTTATTATTTATATGGCCTGATTATTTATAAACCTAAATATTTATATTATAGGAAGATGAAGGGACCACTCAAATAGATGTTAAACATATTTAAATAGTTTTTTTTACTTGTTCTAATAACTACTGTGTGCTTTGTGTTTTTGTTCCATAGACAAGCAAAGTTACCTGCAGGTCCCCGTGCCACCTCTAGTCTACTACCTTTCCATCATTCAGGTAAGCCAAAGTCCAAAAACAAGTAATAATGCAGACACATGTTATGTTGTTACTCAACTGATAAGAGAATTGTACAGACTGGTCCACAGGTTATCTGATGCAGAACAACCACTTCCATATTTTGACCACATGGTGATGTCAGTGTTTCAATATGCCTCTGGTTCATGCAGATAGTCTGTGCAGCCTACAATGAGCTATATCCATAGCAACCACCCAGGTCTAAGTCCATTGTTCCATTTTGTCAGTAGAGATAGATGAGCCCTTCTTGTGGTTCATTGCTGATATCTAGACAGTTGATGTCTGCATGTCTCTAAACTGCACATTGCTTTTGAGTGACTTCATTTTGTATGCACATTTGAGAAAAGATAAGGATTGACTTCAGTTTATATGTGTAAGTCTAGAAACCAAACAAGGCAAGATGCAGAAAGGACAGGGTGATTCTAGAAATGGGATAATATGTCAAATAATTATTTAATAAATTGCTCAGACAAACAGCAATTCTTTTGATAGTACCACACAAAAAAATTGCACACTTTCAGCTTTAAAGCATATTTCTCTGATTGTGCAATTATGGGTCATTTTTTTTATTTAAAAGAAAAATATAAAATTGTTATAAACAGTCACATCTATGTGTAAATTTCCATAAATTTGCAGTAAATTTACTCTTTTCTAAATTTAATTAGGTAAATTATTGTATTTTTTATATTATACACTACTGGTCAAAAGTTTTGAAATACTTGACTGAAATGTTTCTCATGATCTTAAAATTCTTTTGATCTGAAGGCGTATGCTTAAATGTTTGAAATTAGTTTTGTAGACAAAAATATAATTGTACCACCATATTAATTTATTTCATTATAAAACTAAAATGTAATTAAAAAAAAAAAGTTTTTGAAATTGATGACTTGGACCAAATAATAAAGAAAGGAGCCAATAAGTGCCCAACATAGATGGGAACTCCTTCAATACTGTTTAAAAATCATCCCAGGGTGATACTTCAAGAAGTTGGTTGAGAAAATGTCAAGAGTACATGTCTGCAAATTCTAGGCAAAGGGTGTCTACTTTGAAGATGCTAAAATATAACACAGTTTTTATTTATTTTGTTTAGTCAAAACATAAATCCCATAGTTCCATTTATGTTATTCCATAGTTTTGATGACTTTTATTCTAAAATGTGAATAAAAAAGTTTATAATAAAGAATAAGTGTTTCAAAACTTTTGACCGGTTGTGTGTGTATATATATATATATATACACAGGTGCTGGTCGTATAATTAGAATATCATCAAAAAGTTGATTTCACTAATTCCATTCAAAAAGTGAAACTTGTATATTATATTCATTCATTACACACAGACTGATATTTCAGATGTTTATTTCTTTTAATTATGATGATTATAACTGACAACTAAGGAAAATCCCAAATTCAGTATCTCAGAAAATTAGAATATTACTTAAGACCAATACAAAGGATTTTTAGAAATCTTGGCCAACTGAAAAGTATGAACATGAAAAGTATGAGCATGTACAGCACTCAATACTTAGTTGGGGCTCCTTTTGCCTGAATTACTGCAGCAATGCGGCGTGGCATGGAGTCGATCAGTCTGTGGCACTGCTCAGGTGTTATGAGAGCCCAGGTTGCTCTGATAGTGGCCTTCAGCTGTTCTGCATTGTTGGGTCTGGCATATCGCATCTTCCTCTTCACAATACCCCATAGATTTTCTATGGGGTTAAGGTCAGGCGAGTTTGCTGGCCAATTAAGAACAGGGATACCATGGTCCTTAAACCAGATACTGGTTGCTTTGGCACTGTGTGCAGGTGCCAAGTCCTGTTGGAAAATGAAATCTGCATCTCCATAAAGTTGGTCAGCAGCATGAAGCATGAAGTGCTCTAAAACTTCCTGGTATACGGCTGCGTTGACCTTGGACCTCAGAAAACACAGTGGACCAACACCAGCAGATGACATGGCACCCCAAACCATCACTGACTGTGGAAACTTTACACTGGACCTCAAGCAACGTGGATTGTGTGCCTCTCCTCTCTTCCTCCAGACTCTGGGACCCTGATTTTCAAAGGAAATGCAAAATTTACTATCATCAGAGAACATAACTTTGGACCACTCAGCAGCAGTCCAGTCCTTTTTGTCTTTAGCCCAGGCGAGGCGCTTCTGACGCTGTCTGTTGTTCAAGAGTGGCTTGACACAAGGAATGCGACAGCTGAAACCCATGTCTTGCATACGTCTGTGCATAGTGGTTCTTGAAGCACTGACTCCAGCTGCAGTCCACTCTTTGTGAATCTCCCCCACATTTTTGAATGGGTTTTGTTTCACAATCCTCTCCAGGGTGCGGTTATCCCTATTGCTTGTACACTTTTTTCTACCACATCTTTTCCTTCCCTTCGCCTCTCTATTAATGTGCTTGGACACAGAGCTCTGTGAACAGCCAGCCTCTTTTGCAATGACCTTTTGTGTCTTGCCCTCCTTGTGCAACGTGTCAATGGTCGTCTTTTGGACAACTGTCAAATCAGCAGTCTTCCCCATGATTGTGTAACGTACAGAACAAGACTGAGAGACCATTTAAAGGCCTTTGCAGGTGTTTTGAGTTAATTAGCTGATTAGAGTGTGGCACCAGGTGTCTTCAATATTGAACCTTTTCACAATATTCTAATTTTCTGAGATACTGAATTTGGGATTTTCCTTAGTTGTCAGTTATAATCATCAAAATTAAAAGAAATAAACATTTGAAATATATCAGTCTGTGTGTAATGAATGAATATAATATACAAGTTTCACTTTTTGAATGGAATTAGTGAAATAAATCAACTTTTTGATGATATTCTAATTATATGACCAGCACCTATATATATGATACACACACTAAGACAAATATATAAAAATAAAATTCTCTCTCTCTCTTTATATATATATATATATATATATATATATATATATATATATATATATATATATATATATATATATATATATATATAGCTCACTCTATATATACACTGGCGGCCAAAAGTTTGGAATATTGTACAGATTTTGCTGTTTTGGAAGGAGATTAGTACTTTAATTCACCAAAGTGGCATTCATCTGATCACAAAGTATAGTCAGGACATTACTGATGTAAAAAACAGCACCGTCACTATTTGAAAAAAGTCATTTTTGATCAAATCTAGACAGACCCCATTTCCAGCAGCCATCACTCCAACAACTTATCCTTGAGTAATCATGCTAAATTGCTAATTTGGTACTAGAAAATCACTTGCCATTATATCAAACACTGCTGAAAGTTATTTGGTTCGTTAAATGAAGCTTAACATTGTCTTTGTGTTTGTTTTTGAGTTGCCACAATATGCAATAGACTGGCATGTCTTAAGGTCAATATTAGGTAAAAAAAAAAAAATGGCAAAATAAAGAAACAGCTTTCTCTAGAAACTCGTCAGTCAATTATTGTTTTGAGGAATGAAGGCTATACAATGCTTGAAATTGCTAAAAAACTGAAGATTTCATACAAAGGTGTACACTACCGTCATCAAAGACAAAGGACAACTGGTTCTAACAAGGACAGAAAGAGAAGTGGAAGGCCAGATGTAAAACTAAACAAGAGGATAAGTTCATCAGAGTCTCTAGTTTGAGAAATAGATGCCTCACATGTCCTCAGCTGACAGCTTCATTGAATTCTACCCACTCAACACCATTTTCATGTACAACAGTAAAGAGAAGGGTGCAGGCCTTATGGGAAGAATTGCAAAGAAAAAGCCACTTTTGAAACAGAAAAACAAAAGGTTAGAGTGGGCAAAGAAACACAGACATTGAAAAACAGATAATTGGAAAAGAGTGTTATGGATCTTAACCCCATTGAGATTTTGTGGGATCAGTTAGACTGTAAGGTGCGTGAGAAGTGCCCAACAAGACAGCCACATCTATGCAATTGCTACAGGAAGCGTGGGGTGAAATGTCACCTGAGTATCTGGACAAACTGACAGCTAGAATGCCAAGGATCTGCAAAGCTGTCATTGCTGCACGTGGAGGATTTTTTTATGAGAACATTTTGAAGTAGTTTAGTTCTTTTTCAAATTGTAATAGTAATTTTTCACATTATTAATGTCCTGACTATACACTGTTATCAGTTGAATGCCACTTTGGTGAATAAAAGTGCCAATTTCTTTCCGTAAGAGCAAAATCTGTACATTATTCCAAACTTTTGGCCACCAGTGTGGTCCTTTGGCTAATTGCCTAAAGGCTTGACATCATTTTCTGGAATTTTTCAAGCTGCTTAAAGGCACAGTTAACTTAGTGTATGTAAACTTCTGACCCATTGGAATTGTGATATAGTCAATTAAAAGTGAAACCATCTGTCTGTAAACAATTGTTGGAAAAATTACTCAAGCCATGCACAAAGTAGATGTCCTAAATTACTTTAGTATTTTTTTAATATTTAATCTGTGGAGTGGTTAAAAAATTAGTTTTAATGAGTTCAACATAAGTGTATGTAAACTTCTGTTCCCTATCTGTCACTCACTCGACGTTGTGTCAATGTAGTGTTTGGGAGCCCGAAACACCTCTGGTCTTTGATAAAAGGCCAATGAAAATTGGCGAGTGGTATTTGCATACCACTCCCCCGGACATACGGGTATAAAAGGAGCTGGTATGCAACCACTCATTCAGATTTTCTCTTCGGAGCCAAATGGTCGATGTTCATTGAGCTGACTGTTCATTCACCTCTGCTGGATCTGACGGCGCATTTCAGTGGCTTCTCCCTCCTCTGCACTGGTGCACTGCAGAGAATGCCTGGGCACTTCGGCAGAAATAAAAGAGTATATTTCTCTTAAAGAGTGGCACACACGGAACATCTTTTTAATGAAGCGTCTTTTTAAAGATGCCTTTCCGTTTGTGTGTTATTCCTGGTTGTGGTCATTATCTCTCAACTTCTGATGGTCATGATCGCTGTCTTTCGTGTCTGGGCACAACTCACGCGGAGACAGCGTTCGTGGATGGATCATGTACTCATTGCGAGAACATGACCATGGCAACGTTGTGGTCGCGGCTTGCCTTCGTAAGAAAGCAAGCCACCCCAGCAGCTCCGCACTTTGGGCCTTCTACCTAAGGGTATGAGGCTAGCGCGGCTAGCACTGTTCCAGGGGTGGTCACAAGGAGCCAGGTAAGTGCTTCGATGTCCCTGAACTCAGCACGACCACGGCATGGCACCTCAGGCTCCGCCCTGCCGCGAGGCCCCACCCGCCAGTACGTCTGACGAGATTGTCCCCCTCGCCCAGAGCTTGGACGCGTGGCTTGCACTTTCCAACCCATCGCGATGGCTGACTCGGCTACGCGATTCAGTTCACCAGGCGTCCGACCAGGTTCAGCGGCATCCACTTCACCTCTGTGAAAGGTGAGAACGCTGCTATCTTGTGTGCGGAGATCGCTACCCACCTACGGAAGGCTGCGATAGAGCCTGTCCCTCCGGCCGAGATGAAGAAGGGGTTTTACAGCCCCTACATCATTGTACCGAAGAAAGCCGGTGGGTTGCGGCCAATATTGGACCTGTGAGTACTGAACCGGGCTTTACACAGACTCCTGTTCAAGATGCTGACGCAAAAACGCATTCTAGCGAGCGTCCGGCATCAAGGTTGGTTCGCGGCGGTAGACCTGAAGGACACGTACTTCAACGTCTCGATTCTACCTCGACACAGACCTTTCCTGTGATTTGCATTCGTGGGTCGAGTGTATCAGTACAAGGTCCCCTCGCGTCTTCATGAAGGTCGCAGAGGCAGCCCTTGCACCATTAAGGGAAGTGGGCATTCGCATCCTCAACTATCTCGACTATTGGCTAATCCTAGCTCACTCTCGGGATGTGTTGTGTGCACACGGACCTGGTACTCTCACACCTCAGCCGAATAGGGCTTCGGGTCAACTGGGAAAAGAGCAAGCTCCTCCTGGTTCAGAGCATCTCTTTTCTCGGCTTGGAGTTGGACTCTCATTGACGGCACGCCTCATGAACGAGCAGGCACAGTCTGTGCTGACCTGTTTGAAGGCGTTCAGACAGAAGACAGTGATTCCACTGAAACTGTTTCAGAGGCTCCTGGGGCATATGGCATCCTCAGCAGTGGCCACTCCGCTCGGGTTGATGCATATGAGACCACTTCAGCACTGGCTTCAGACTCGAGTCCCGAGATGGGCATGGCGCCACGGGACACATCGCGTGGACATCACGCCGATCTGTCACCGCCTCTTCAGCCCTTGGACCGACCTCACGTTTCTACGGGCAAGCGTTCCCCTAGAGCAGGTCTCCAGGTGCGTCGTGGTTATGACAGACGCCTCCAAAACAGGCTGGGGCACTGTATGCAATGGGCACGCAGCCGCCGGCTCCTGGACAGGCCCGCGGCTATGTTGGCACATCAACTGCCTCGAGTTGCTGGCAATCCTGCTTGCCCTGGGGAGGTTTCGGCCATTGATCCAGGGCAAGCATGTGTTAGTTCGAACAGACAACACGGCAACGGTAGCATATATCAACCGTCAAGGCGGTCTACGCTCCCGTTGTATGTCACAACTTGCCCACCGTCTCCTCCTCTGGAGTCAGCAGCACCTCAAGTCACTGCGAGACACTCGCATCCCGGGCGACCTAAACACTGCAGCGGACGCGCTGTCACGGCAGGTTACCCTCACGGGAGAGTGGAGACTCCAGCCTCAGGTGGTCCAGCTGATTTGGAGTCAATTCGGGCAGGCACAGGAAGACCTGTTCACTTCCCAAGAATCCTCCCACTGCCCGCTCTGGTACGTCCTGACCGAGGCACCTCTCGGTGTAGACGCGCTGGCACACAGCTGGCCCCCTGGACTTCACAAATATGCATTTCCCCCAGTGAGCCTACTTGCACAGACCCTATGCAAGGTCAGGGAGGATGAGGAGCAGGTCGTCCTGGTAGCACCCTACTGGCCCACCCAGACATGGTTCTCGGACCTCACACTCCTCGCGACAGCACCCCCCTGGCGAATTCCCCTGAGGAAGAACCTTCTTTCTCAGGGACCATCTGGCACCTGTGACCAGACCTCTGGAATCTCCATGTCTGGCCCCTGGATGGGACGTGGAAGACTTAAGCGGCCTACCACCCGCGGTGGTAGACACAATCACTCAGGCTAGGGCCCCCTCTACGAGGCACCTGTATGCCTTGAAGTGGCATCTGTTCACTAAGTGGTGTCCTTCCCGATGCGAAGACCCCCAGAGATACGCAGTCAGATCGGTGCTTTCCTTCCTGCAGCAGATGTTGGAAGGGCGGCTGTACCCCTCCACCTTGAAGGTGTATGTAGCCGCTATATCGGCACACCACGACACAGTGGACGGTAAGTCCTTAGGGAAGCACGACCTGATCATCAGGTTCCTGAGAGGTGCCAGGAGGTTGAATCCCTTCAGACCGTGCCTCGTTCCCTCATGGGACCTCTCTGTAGTTCTTCAGGGTCTACGGAGAGCCCCCTTTGAGCCTCTGCAGTCAGCTGAGCTTAAGGCACTCTCTTTGAAGACTGCCCTCCTGACTGCGCTCACTTCCATCTAGAGGGTTGGAGACCTGCAAGCGTTCTCTGTCAGCGAAACGTGCCTGGAGTTAGGTCCGGGCTACTCTCACGTGATCCTGAGACCCCGACCGGGCTATGTGCCCAAGGTTCCCATGACCCCTTTTAGGGACCAGGTGGTGAACCTGCAAGCGCTGCCCCAGGAGGAGGCGGACCCAGCCCTGACGTTGCTGTGTCCGGTGCGCGCTTTACGCATCTATTTGGATCGCACGCAGAGCTTTAGGGTCTCTGAGCAGCTCTTTGTCTGCTTTGGTGGATAGCAGAAAGGAAGCGCTGTCTCCAAGCAGAGGATCGCCCACTGGCTTATTGATGCCATAACAATGGCATATCACGCTCAGGACGTGCCGCCCCCGGCAGGGCTACGAGCCCATTCTACCAGGGGTGTAGCGGCCTCCTGGGCCTTGACCAGTGGTACCTCTCTAACAAACATTTGCAGAGCAGCGGGCTGGGCAACACCCAACACCTTTGTGAGGTTCTACAATCTCCGGGTGGAAACGGTTTCGTCCCATGTAGTGGCAGGCACAAGCAGGTAAGTCCGGGATAGCTGGCCGGGTGTATCGCTTGCGCATAGCGCCTTTCACCTCCCCTGAGCTGAAGACGTGCGCTGTTGACTCCCAGTAGTGTTCACAAACCGTGTTCCCTGGATGATTTCCTCCGAGCCCTCTGGCAGACGAGTTCGCAGAGAAACTCGCTGCCGGCTCAGTACATGTGCTAACTAAGCCCTGTACTGGGGTAGGTGCTCCGCATGTGGTGGTTCCCCATAGGTAACTCCATGCGACGTATATCTTCCGCTAATTCGTTTCCCTGTTGGTAAACTCTCTCTCTGGGCGGGGTGTGGTCTCCACACTGTCTTCCCCTTGGGAGGGACACCCCCCCCGACGTAGACCTGGTGGCCCCAGTCGGTTAATTCCTTTTTTTTTTGTGGCGGGAAGAAAAAAAAAGGATAATAGGCCACGACTGGCTAGCCTGTCTCTATCTTTTGGGCAGTCGACTTGTCCCTGAAGGGCTGTTCGACACTCATAACAGCGTTGGGGGAGGTTATGTGTCGGCCTGGTGCACTGGCTACGAGGCACACAGTGGTCTGCCCGTCACACACCGTCAGTTCACATAACACAGTTCAGCCAGTTATGGCGTTTCGTATAGGGGCCCCTAGTGTCACTACATTGACACAACGTAAAGTGTGTGACAGATAGGGAATGTCCTGGTTACTTGCATAACCTCCATTCCCTGATGGAGGGAACGAGACGTTGTGTCCCTCCTGCCACAACGCTGAACTACCCGTTGAAATGGCCGGGACCGTGTCTCAACTCCTCAGCACAAAACCTGAATGAGTGGTTGCATACCAGTTCCTTTTATACCCGTATGTCCGGGGGAGTAGTATGCAAATACCACTCGGCAATTTTCGTTGGCCTTTTATCAAAGACCAGAAGTGTTTCGGGCTCCCAAGAGTGACCCCTAGTGTCACTACATCGACACAACGTCTCGTTCCCTCCATCAGGGAACGGAGGTTACGCAAGTAACCAGGACGACTTCAGCTGTGTGTGTGTGTGTGTGTGTGTGTGTGTGTGTGTGTATTTATATATAATGCTGTCCCACTGTAATTAAATTTGTTTAATGCCATAGGCCAGGGCTAAAAAAAGAAAGTACAGTTAAGCACTCTTTATAAATATACTTCACCACAGAGTGGCAGTATCTCTCTCTCTCTCTCTCTCTCTCTCTCTCTCTCTCTCTCTCTCTCTCTCTCTCTATATATATATATATATATATATATATATATATATATATATATATATATATATATAAAATATATAATTACACACACACACACACACACACAGAGACCAATCACCCACAACATTAAAACCACCTGCCTAATATTATGTAGGTCCGCCTCGTGCCACCAAAACAGCGCCAACCCGCATCTCATAATAGCATTCTGATATGCTATTCTTCTCACCACAATTGTACAGAGCAGTTATCTGAGTTACCTGAGTTGCTTTGTCTACCAAACCAGTCTGGCCATTCTCTGTTGACCTCTCTCATCAACAAGGCATTTCTGTCCACAGAACTGCCGCTCACTGGATGTTTTTTATTTTTGGCACCATTCAGAGTAAATTCTAGAGACTGTTGTGCGTGAAAATCCAAGGAGATCAGCGGTTACAGAAATACTCAAACCAGCCTTTCGGTATAGTATATATTATTCTAACATTTCGCCACCTTTATATTTTATATCAGAGAGCATCACTACTTTATTTTAAGAATGTGAAATGTCAGAATAATAGTAGAGAGAATTATTTTTTTTCAGCTTTTATTTCTTTCATCACATTCCCAGTGGGTCAGAAGTTTACTTACACTTTGTTAGTATTTGGTAGCATTGCATTTAAATTGTTTAACTTGGGTCAAACGTTTTGGGTAGCCTTCCACAAGCTTCTCACAATAAGTTGCTGAAATTTTGGCCCATTCCTCCAGACAGAACTGGTGTAACTGAGTCAGGTTTGTAGGCCTCCTTTGCTCGTACACATTTTTTCAGTTCTGCCCACAAATTTTGTTTCGGATTGAGGTTAGGGCTTTGTGATGGCCACTCCAGTACCTTGACTTTGTTGTCCTTAAGCCATTTTGCCACAAATTTGGAGGTATGCTTGGGGTCATTGTCCATTTGGAAGACCCATTTGCGACCAAGCTTTAACTTTCTGGCTGACATCTTGAAATGTTGCTTCAATATATCTAGATAATTTTCCTTCCTCATGATGCCATCTATTTTGTGAAGTGCACCAGTCCCTCCTGCAGCAAAGAACTCCCACAACATGATGCTGCCACTCCCATGCCTCACCGTTGGGATGGTGTTCTTCGGCTTGCAAGCCTCACCCTTTTTCCTCCAAACATAACGATGGTCATTATGGCCAAACAGTTCAATTTTTGTTTCATCAGATCAGAGGACATTTCTCACAAAAAGTAAGATCTTTGTCCCCATGTGCACTTGCAAACTGTAGTCTGGTTTTTTTAATGACGATTTTGGAGCAGTGGCATCTTCCTTGCTGAGCGGCCTTTCAGGTTATGTCGATATAGAACTCGTTTTACTGTGGATATAGATACTTGTCTACCTGTTTCCTGCAGCATCTTCACAAGGTCCTTTGCTGTTGTTCTGGGATTGATTTGCACTTTTCGCACCGATCTACGTTCATCTCTAGGAGACAGAATGCGTCTCCTTCCTGAGCAGTATGATGGCTGCATGGTCCCATGGTGTTTATACTAGCATGCTATTGTTTGTACAGATGAACGTGGTACCTTCAGGTGTTTGGAAATTGCTCCCAAGGATGAACCAGACTTGTGGAGGTCCACAATTTTTTTTCTGAGGTCTTGGCTGATTTCTTTTGATTTTCCCATGATGTCAAGCAAAGAGTCACTGAGTTTGAAGGTAGGCCTTAAAATATATCCACAGGTACACCTCCAATTGACTCCAAGTAGCCAATTAGCCTATCAGAAGCTAATTGGCTAACTGGCTAAAGTCTTGACATAATTTTCTAGAATTTTCCAAGCTGCTTAAAGGCACAGTTTACTTAGAGTATGTAAACTTCTGACAAACTGGAATTGTGATTATAGTCAATTAAAAGTGAAACAATCTGTCTGTAAACAATTGTTGGAAAATGTTCTCGTGTCATGCACAAAGTAGATGTCCTAAATGACTTGCCAAAACTATACTTTGCTAATATGAAAAAAATTAGGTTTAATGACTTCAACCTAAGTGTATGTAAACTTCTGACTTCAACTGTGTATGATGTGTAATATGTCCCACTGTAATAATTTTTTTTTAATGCCATAGGCCAGGGCTAAAAAAATGAAAGTACAATAAAGCACTCTTTATAAATATATTTCACCACATAGTGGCAGTATATCTCTTCACTAGAGAGGCTCTGCTGTTGTTTTCCTCCATGTTTCCATCTCTAGTTACAATCAGTTTAGTCTAGACGGGCTAAACCCCTGACCAGATTCCTGCTGTCTTGCGTCAGCTGACTGATTCACAGACTGAGGTGGGAAAGAGTGGGTTCCTATTTGAAAAAACTTGCTTCAGGGGAAAACACCTTATGATACTTCAGTCTGGATTTTACGCAAATATGGTGTCTGGTTTTATCTAGAACTTTTTTTTTTTTTTTTTTTTTTTTTTTGTGGCAGACAGGAAGTTTAGGAATTGTGGCCATTACAGTTGTGCCATACAATGTCAGTGACTGATGGCCATGGGCTAAAGTCATGCATGTCTTGCCATCACTATCAGAATAAACAATATGTAAAACTGACTTAAAAATGTCTAAAGGTTCTCCAAAAATGTCTCCATTTAGACACTGTTTAACCTGTATTATTGCCAATACAGACTTGTAAAAGGCTTTTCACTTAAAAAATTTTGATCTTAAAAATCTCTGCAATCTTAAGATTTTGCACAGTTTGTCTTCCAACAAAAGAAATATTGTCTTTCTAACTTTATAGGTAAACCTGATATTAAATATTAAACCTTTATTAAACAAACAATCAAGTGTAAAAATTTAAACATCACCTAAAGCAGATGAGTGTAATTATTTTGATCATCCCTTTTTAAATTGCAGAGACAACTATAAGTAATCCATTTATAGATTGATTTGTCCAAAAAGTTAAAACACTGTGTCTCTGTAGTGCTATCTTGCAGACACAGCAACATTGACTCAACCAATGGCATGGGTTTGGGGCGGTACAATGGCAGGTGGAGGGAATATTTGGAAGAGTTGTCTGAAAACAATATTTAATTTCACAATTACATACAGTGACAATAGTGACAGAGAAATTACATTACACACTTTAAAAATATTGGTCAAACCATTTATCCATCTATTTTTACACACAATAAGCCTTATCACAATTTAATGAAGTTGAGTAATTCCATATATAACATATTACATACCAGCTTTCTTCTAACATGTCACATAACTTAAATAATACATGCAATAAATTCCAATTCACTGTCAAATTGAAATGCTAAATATATGAGTTATTCAAAGGGCAGTGCCTAAAATAGTAACAGATATATCTGTCATGTGATAGCTTTTGTGAAGTTTCGCAAGCTACAAGAGGTTGTTATTAAACAGCTGGATGTGTGGTCTGTAGGTGAATACCCCACACTTAGTCTTATGCTGTCTGTGTTGTGAAAGAACTGAACTCTGTTATGAAAGGCTTGGTGAGAGAGACGCTGCAAAAGTTTGAGGTCTTGATGACTGTGCTTTTTGTGAAGGGAGCTTTCAAAACATGAGTCAGCAACTTGGTTCCTGACTTTTTTTCTCTCCCTTTCACAGCAGAGTGGAGAAAAACTTAGAGTGCACATCAGTATATTTTAATTCAGGTACATGACGTGTCAGTAGTTGTAGAACGGCGTTACATAAACAATTTGCCCTTCCTCATAGCGACAGTGACTCCCTTGGGATTGTATTTGTATTGTGTAATAGCTTATATTAATTCCCTGAATCTCCACAAGGCACAAATGAAAAAGGGATTACTTAGCAAGTTTATAGTGTGGTATATAACATGTCTATGTACAATAAATGCTGTAAATTAATATTTACATGCTACCTGTACAAAACCCATATGTGCAATATGTAAATGTATATTTATTTACTGTACAGCCCCATACCTCTGTGCACATACACATTGTCCTTTGCACACACAGTGGGGTTTAAATGTTCACTTGTAATATTGTCTCTGTTTTGCTTTTTTCTAATGTTATAGCAGTTTTCTTCATTACAAATTATATTACCAGCGTAACAATTTGTGTGATAACTTGGACTGAAAAATTTACATGAATTAAAGAATTTCTTCTTAGTATTTGGTCTGTCTGCCTTTTGCTTTAATGTCTGAATGCACCTGAGCTGGCATGGACTCCATGGACTCAAATTTTTGCAAAACCTGATGATCCATGTTGTCCCAGCTTGATTTGTCTGTGTTTGTATTCTGTTATTCTTGTAATTCTATGTCTAGCTGTTGTATTTCTTTGAGTACTGGAACCATTTATTTTTTTTAATTCCAGGACCAAAATATTTTCATGACTTTCAGCTCTGTTTTCTGACTTTTTACAGTTCTTAAGTGTAAATTCTAGGGATGGGCATTTTAGAGTAATTTTGCAGTTGAATTCTCTAACCCACAAAAATTCAGAAATTAAAATGCAAGTTTAAAATAACAAGTAGGGTACAACAGGGTTAAATGCTCCCAGGGGTAAAAGGCTCCTTTGATTTTATTTTCTCCCAAAACACTGAATAGTATCAAAATCTACCACAGGACATTCCTAAACACCAGTTTGACATTATAAATTGCATAGTGTTCCTGATCCATGAGATCTTTGTGTGTAATATCTAAAGGTTGATTTTGAGGCAATTTGATCCAATATTTAAAATGTTGTAAATGTATGTAGCTAATAAATATACTGGGAATTATGATATTTATTTTGAGACAAAATATATTTTCAATTTACTTCAAGGTGATTATATAAAAAAAAAAATTAATAATTGTTTAATTAGTAAAATGACAGTATTTGGGGTAAAAAGCCCCCCTTTTGCTGGTGCTAAAGGCCCCTATTAAACACATTGTTTTTCATAATTGGGGGGAGTTGATTTATGAAGAATGTTCAAACTGGGCTCACATTGACTGATCCAATCACATTGGAGATTAAATTTTTTTATAGAATACTTGAGATGTAATGAAATGTCTAATGTGATTGAAATGAACAAGAAAATTTGCACCTTTTCTGAAGTGGTTATTTTGAGGAAGTATTATCTTAATTTTTACAAAACAAAACAAAAAAAAGCACCCTGCTGTCTAAAAAATATTTGCATATGTTGACAGCCACAGCATTGCCACGGTAAATGCGTGCAATCTTTATTTGAAGTCTGTTTATAGTTTTAATTGAACATAAGGATGTGAATTAAGCACTGAATTAACCAGAAACTCCAGCATTATCATCAGATCTTGAAACAACTTCTTTTTTTTTTGCTCCTCATTTGCATAATGTTTATATTTTCTTAACTCTTTGACGCTCTCAGCTGCATTCAAAGCTTACTTCGCACCACTGTCAATCCCACAATACCCCTCGCGAACATGTCGCTCGTTTCTGAATTGAAAATGCCCGCTCATTGCCACTGAAGATGTAACAGCTAATGAGACTTAAATCTGTGTCATTACTGACAATGTACTGAATGGTTAAAGATAAAAATTATGAGTTTAATGGTATTTTGGAAAAATTAATGAATTTATAAAAAATTATAATTAAAAGTCTTTGTAAAAAAAAAAAAACAGCTTTTGCAGGAATCTGTTTCCTAATATTTATTTCTCTAAAGTACTAAAAAAATAATTAATGGAACCGTTAAGGAAACAAAATCATGGAGAGGAATCAGAACCGAAATTGTTACATTCCAAGCGATTCCCATCCCTAGTTACCACTTCAATTTCCATGGCCTATAAAACTCTTTCTGAATGAGATTGTTTATTTTACAGTAAAAGACAAAATGTTACTTGATAAGGGTGTGCATTTGCAGTTCGGAGGTGCAAGCATGCACAACAGCTGATCAAAAATAATGACTAATTTGTGTGACTTGGATTTCATAACATCAAGGGTCCTTCTGCTGTGCTCTGTGCTGATTATCTGTGTTATTTTCACTGCCGCCCCCTCACACGCTCCTCAGCATTCAGAAATCCCTGTTTAGCTGAACTGTTGGCCGCATTCCTGCCGCTCTTAACTCGCTGTCGTTTTTGTCGTTGAAAAAAGGAATGTCACGTGGGAGAATGTGAGTAACAGTTGCTGCTGTACTTCTCCATCCCTCTCTCCCTCCTGCCTCTACCTCCCTTCTTCAGTGGATGGTTTGCTGCGTTCAAGTACTCCCCAGCATATAGATCAGTAGATCAGTCACCCACTCTCGCCTACACGTGTGGAGGGGGTGTGTGCATGGCCCACTACAATGCGTGTTTCTTGGCAGGGCGCGCATTGCACATTCTCTGCTTGTGCACTGTACAGCAGAACCTACATCTCACCACCTCCTCTGCCTATATAGTTTTGTATAATGCCAATTTATTAGGCTACACTTTTCCAGGATTCTAGAGTATTTTCTAGCAAATTATTTTGTATGTGCCTTCTTTATGAAATGTAATCGAGGAGACCCATCTCTTGGCCTGTGCTTTGTTTGCATAGTCCTGTGCATTTGCATAGAAGTTTTCATCCATGTCTACTCTACACCGATGGTTAAAGGATAAATGCATGTTTTAAATGGTTTGAATGAAAAAAGCTCCAGTGGGCAACTGATGAGCTGCAGGAATGCTGTTCTCATTTGCAGTGTTCCTCTTGCTGGAATTTTAATGATTTCTCGGAAAGCTAAATCTCAGTCAGCTGTTCGCGTTTCTTTAAGAGATGATTGTGTAGTCTAAAAGAAATTGTTACAGGAAGATAATAGAAATTAGACTGTATGTTCATCATGATTACTTCAGGACATAACAAACCGTGTTTAATAGTAATTCTTTCCATGTGCATGCTGATTTGATAGCGTAATTGGTGTACAATTACCTAGTGTAAGCTGTTCTTCGAGTAAGCTGCTGTTTGTCTGTCCTGCTTCTTCTGCCACATTATTATACCTTAAACTCAAAGTTCATGAACTTGAAAATAATTCATGATGTTATCGCTTGCCTTTACAAGGAACTCTAAGTCAACTGATATCCAAATACAGGCTGTTTGTTAAGTGTTTCACTGTTCATGGGAATTATGGACTGTTTTGCATTGTTTTGCTATGAGCACAGTGTTCACGATGGCATACTGCTATATAACTAATTTAAAAAAAAATTTGCAGCATGTATACTGTGCGTGGTATGCAAATACTCTATGCAAATGTTATGCTGTATGTATTGATTACCCAGATGACCTACTGCATTTGCCAAAAGCACTCATCATTTTTTACTTTCTTGAATCTTATTCATTATTGATTAGCCAGAAGTTAATACATTTTAAACATTTGATGAACAATACAAAATAATATTTATTTCAGAGAGGATAACTGGATGCCATAAAAATTCAGCTTATTGACACCCTGTCTACAGCATCAAAAGCAAACAGATCCCATTATAATCAATGAAGCTGTCTGCACTGGAATCGTCAGTTGCGGCACACTATGTTGCGTAGTGTAGCGCCGACAGCGCCGTTCTGTTGCTGATGTGCTGCAGAGTTACTCCAGCCACTTTATCGTCACGTCCATCTGAAATAAAATTATTTTCCAAATATCATACATTTGAATATTTTTGTCATGAATTTAGTTTGTTACATATTTAAATAATTACTGACTTCTACATTAAAGCCAGCGTGTGATGTTTCTGGTCTCTGGTCTACTTATTTAAATAAAATGTTGTGTCTCTGTTTACGCCACTTTAGCAGCAATAACATTACAATAATAATTATATAATAAGTAAATGTTTATACCCATGCATTTCTGTTAAAAATATAGGTTATTTGTCCTGTTTAACACTTGTTAAAGTCTACTCAATTGTAGACAGGACGTTAGACCATGTTACAACAATTGGTGCATACTATACTACTGTATAAAATATTTTGCGTACTGCATAAAGGTTTCATAGTAGGTAGGCTTAAAAATAATGGGTAGAATACAGTACATACTGCACAGTAAAGGCTGATACTTTTGTGTCAAACCTATGCTGTAGCCTACACCTACCTTCGGCAGTTACGGTGTAGCCTATGTCCGTAACCTGATGTTATACCACAACAGCTTTTATTGATGTGCTTTGTTACCAGAGATGCTCAGGATTCTAAAAAAACTATATATCATAGGTAGCTTCATATACCTCTGTGATTATTTTAAAGGAACATTTTACCCAAAAATAAAAAATCTCTCATCATTTACTCACGCTTATGCCATCCCAGATGTGTATGACTTTCTTTCATCTGCTGAACTCAAATTAAGATTTTTAGAAGAATTTCTCAGCTCTTTTGGTCTATACAATGCAAGTGAATGGGTGCCAAAATTTTGAAGCACCAAAAATCACGTAAATCAGCATAAAAGTAATCTGTAAGGCTCCAGTGGTTAAATCATTATCTTCAGGAGTGATATGATACAGCAGGTGTGGGTGAGAAACAGATCAATATTTAAATCCTTTTTTACTATAAATTCTTCTCCATCTTCAGTCAGTCTCCACTATAACTTTGACATTCTTCTTCTTGTGTTTTTGGTGATTCACATTCTTCATGCATATCACCCCCAACTGGGCAAGGAGAAGAATTTCAAGCAAAATATGACTTAAATGTTGATCTGTTTCTCACCCACACCTTTCAAATCACTTCTGAAGATATGGATTAAAATACTGGTGTATTATGGATTACTTTTATGGTGCCTTTATTTACTTTTTGGAGTGTCATCATTTTGGCACCCATTCACTTGCATTGTATGGACCTACAGAGCTGAGATATTCTTCCAAAAATCATAATTTGTATTCTGCTGAAGAAAGAAAGTCATATACATCTGGGATGGCCTGAGGCGGAGTGAAAGATGAGAGAATTTAAATTTTTGGGTGAACTATCCCTTTAAGATCTATACATCATGTCACACTGTTTGGGCTTGTTTTAATTGGGAGCATTTGCTGTTTTTATATTCTGTTTGTGTTTCATGAAGTTACAAGATAAAATGTGACAAAAAGCACATCTGTTTACAACTTGTGTATGCATGATTTTGTGCATGCTGCAATAAAAAAAGACCAGCCCTGAATCTAGGCACAATCGGCATCACAGATTTAACACCTTGTCCACACCAGACGTGACGCGATAAGCAATCATTCAGTTCACATCAGGCCCGACGCAATACGGCGATATTCATAAACTAAAGTGAGGATAATTCACAATAAAATGTAGAAAACAGAGCAATCACAGACGGAACAGTATGTTTACTGAACGCAACTCATTTTCTAACATAAGTGATAAATAAACAATCACACACATACACATGGAAAAGTTACTTTATGAATCGCATCATTATTCAGTCTGTTACGATTGTTTATGTTCACGCGGTACTCCTTTTGTTATTTTGCCGATCTCCACATGACAGGGAAGCAGAGAGAAAGTCAGAATGAGCCGGTATGTCTCCCCTCTGCCATTCTGAAAATGTGTGTGTGTGTGTGAGTGACAGAGCTCCGACTGAAGAGAACGAGACTTCAAGCACAACATTCGGTAGGTATGTGACACCCTCGGCCAAAATCAAGTTCTTCTGAACTGGCTATAGAGATGCCGGCTTTAATATACTGTAAAAAGTATCATTTTAGACCCATTTGTTGACTGTGCTGTCTGGCACGACGTCACAGAAATAGAAACCATTCCAAAAATAGAAAGTCCTGTCACTGTCGCTCATTGTGTCACAGCTGGTTAGGACATGGTCAGTGTTGGGCAAGCTACTCAAAAAATGTAGCAAGCTAAGCTACTAACTACTCAACAAAAAAATTTGTTAAGCTAAGCTAAAAGCTACACTTAAGAGAAAGTAGCAAGTTGCACTACAAGCTACATGCCAAAAGTAGCTTGCTACATTTAAGCTACTTTTTTTTTTTCCAACCAGATGCACAGAGCGTACTGTCACAGACAAAGCATCTAAAAGTCTTTACATGATGCTTATCTAAGCCATGGTACTGTATAGTACAGTATAGTGCAATGCAGTATACAAGTATACAGTATGGTGCAATATGAAATGAATGTGCATGTAAAAAAAACATGTAAATTCATATTTATACATGCTACCTATACAAACTCGTGTTCAAAATGAAAAATCAAAATTTTTACATTTTATTTTTCATATTTATACTACTACCTCTACAAACCCATACCCATTTGAACATAATTACCTTTCCTTTTTTACTGTTTAAAAACTCATACACAAACTATTCATCTTATCCTGTAATTCTGTGTCTAGCTGTTGTATTTCTGTACTAGAAGCTTATGATCAGAGGCCAAATTTCTTGTGTGTGAGCACATCTGGGCAATAGCAATGTGATATCTGATGGTATCAGACGGTAATACCATGGTACTTTGAGATACAATTACCATATTTATGTACCATTCTGTATTTACATGGTGCTTCAAAGTACTTCAAAGAATACCATGGTACTACTATGGTACGTCACTATATGATTAACTTATTCATATACATGGTGCCCCCAGGTAATGCTACATGCCCAAAAAACATGGTAATGCCATGGTACTTTTTTAATGTGTTTTCGTGTAGTTGAATGTTTTGATACACTTTTGGTGGTAAAATGTCTTTACCTGCAGTAGTCGCTCACAAGTTACACACATGTTGTACTTAATAAAGACCTTCTTCATCACTGGCAAATGATAGAACACATTTGCAGGTTTGGTTTCCTTTGATTGTAGATCCACTGCAACCTGTGTTATCTTTATTTTCCGTATTTTAAAATATTCTGTGAGCGTGTTGCCAAGTGAGAGCACGCACCAAATGATTCAGCAGCGCGCGCGTGAGTTTTCTTAGTCATTCAGTTTGAATCGCAAACCGATTCAGACTGCTTTGCTATCATGTTTGACCAATTCATTGTAAAGAACCGACTCAGAGGAGCGATTCATTTGAGTCTTACAACATTTGTTAAAGCTACGCCGCTACCTAATCAAAAATAAAGCTTCGCTATTGAAAAGCTACTTGATTTAAAAACTAGCAAAGCTACCTTCTCGCTACTCAGAAATGTAGTTAAGCTAATAGCTTCGCTATTTGTAGCGAAGGTACTGCCCATCACTGGACACCGTGTGAGATGAAGATCGGCTGATCTGGAGTGGTGGCCGATTGATCGGTGCGTTGCTAATTTATTTTCTTTCTGCTTGCCAGTCAACTTATATAATATAAAATATTTACCTAAATCTCAACATGCTCACATGCTTTGAACGCTGAACTGTAAATCCAACCACCCTTGACCACCGCTATGGCGTAGGTTTTAACGCAGAAGTATAAATCAGCCTTAAGCAGTATGTTAGTATTCCATAATGGACACTGCCAGCACGGATGAACTTGTGACTGCAAAGAACAAGTTACCCTTGCAATGTTTTTTTTTCTGGGAAATGTCCAGTTCAGTCTGCTGTGAATCCGTAGTGGAGGTTAAATTAAATGCTTTTTCACATTTGAAGATGTTAAAAATTGGTTTTGTAAAGTAGGTGTGTTGAGGCTAGCCGTGCACTAATCCATGACCATTCACACACAAGACTCTTCAACTTTGACCCAAGTCTGACACAAGTTGACCCTTCCTATGACTAGACAGTGGAATCCACCCCAATATCTGTCCCCAGAGAGTTATCACGGGAATGGGGTGCTGCAGCTGACACCTGGGTGTTTTGCCACCAACAGACCAAAACACTTCTCAGTCCTCCAGCCAAACACTTGAAATAACAATCTCTGTTGCCAGGCTCTCTTACATACAATTACTAATTACAGTGTAAATACCCTTACAGGCATGGCAAGTAGTCAGATATTAGTCTTGTCGTGAGCTAGATTCTTTGCCGTTGTTGGTGATAGATGGAGTTTTCCTCTAGTACTTAAACAAGTAGGTTAAGCTTCCGGAGCATTGACCTAATTTAAGGGCCTTTCCACACACTGTTAACGTCCTTAACACGGAGAAGGCTGGAGGGAAGAGGTGTGGCTTCCCAACAGTGAGACTTGTTCTGTAAACCAGGGCCAAAGGTTCAGCACTCATACATCAATCTTGTGGGAGAAAACAAGTTATCATGGGTTTGATCAATGCCAAAATAGCCATGCATGGAAAATGACATGTACCTGTACATCCAAGACCAATATGGCAGTATCATGCATTTAATAAATTATATATATATATGATAGATAGATAGATAGATATAAAACAGAGAAGCATTCTTGGCATTCAGTCAGTTAGCCTGGCAATAGCGGAAGAGACTCAAATACAGCTTGTTTTTCATTTGTTTATGACTTCATTCAGGTCAAGGAAAAATGTTGCATTTATGATATTAGTGCATTGATTTTATCGCTTACAGTAACTGCCTCTATTTCTGCCTGCCTTTAATTCATTGAAACAACAATAACAACAGCACAAACAAATGCAACCTGATCACATGCACCGACTGCTCATGATTTATATAACATAGCTAGCTGGTCATCCCAGGAGCTTCTGCATAGGCTGTTGCATGTGAATAGTTACCAATGCATGTTCTATTCAAGGGGCACATGTGCTAGAGAAGGCATTACACTCTTTGCACTGAGGGTGGCTTCTTTGGGAAAGAGGGAGTGAGTTTTGACGCCTGTGCAGCTGATATCTGCAGCAGCCCCTCTCAGCTGGGTGCCAATGGGGACCAGGCCAGGGATCCTCTCAGTGCCCTCTTCACTATGCATGTGAACCCCCTGCTTTACGGAGTTTCACGAGAGAGGTGTGAAGTTCCCTGCCGTATATCTCTCTTACGACCTGCTGTTTTAGGTCGGCAGACGCAGAGAGTAAACAGTTCTTTCCATTCTCTCTCCCTCATGGTCAGCAGTAGTGAATGGGCACTTTACTACAGCTACCTCCATTCCCACCATAGTAATTATCAGGATTTGTCTCCATTACAGTCATGTGCAATTGATTCCATGTGCTCCAGCTAGGTCTAAAATGCCCATCCTGCACAATCATGACTTGTTCATGATTGTTTGACTGCCCTTGTCGAGCTGAGAGATTTAAACATGCTTGGACCAGCCTTGGATCGGCTTGAGCTCTGTGTTAATTAACCAGTCATCACTAAGTGATCATGGATGATTAAACTTTATGAATTGTCAGTACAAATGTACAATAGGAATACATTTTCCCAAGGGGGCTTGGATGCATGTTTCTTAAAGGAATAGTTCACCCAAAAATGATAATTCTCTCATCATTTACTCACCCTTATGCTGTCTCGTTTGACCAAACACAGTGCAAGTCATGGGAGTCCAAAACTTTTAAGCTCCAAAAATGACAAAGGTAGTATTAGTCTTTTATCCTGCATTTATGTACTTTTTGGAGCTTGAAAGTTTGACTTGCTTGTATGGAAAACAGCATGGTTTAGCACAGTGACCAAAGATCTCCTTTTAGCTCATGTTTGCATTGAAAAACAAATGAAAAACATTGCATATGGACACACAAAATGTTTTCGTATAAACAGCCACTAATGCTATTTTTACATTGCAAAGGTAGCACTTAAGCTGTATCTGAAGCAAAATATATATCACAAAAAGGTGGCATAATGCATTTATACAGAAATTATTTGATTAATTAATTTTGGGTGAAGTATCCCTTTAATTCCACTTTTTGACAGTAGTCTTTGTAGTAAACTACTGGTTTCGGTGTGTGTACATTCATTGGAAAACAATGTAATTTTCGGATGCTGTATGTTGCCCGCATCATCATCATCATTTACTCACCCTCATGTTGTTCCAAACCTTTATTACTTTCTTTTATCTGTGGAATACAAAAAATAAACAGTATATTAGACACAATGTTAGCCTCAGTCACCATTCACTTTCATTGAGTGGAAAAAAGGTGCAATGAAAGTAAATGATGATGAAGACTAGCATTCTGCCTAACATCTCCTTTTGTGTTCCATGTAAGAAAGAAAGTTTGAAACAACATGAGGGTAAGCACATAATGACAGAATTGTCATTTTTTGGGTAAACCATCCCTTTACAAGTTTATTGGTATTCTCTCTGATGGACATGCCATAGTCGTTTAGGTGGTCTGTTTTCACATTTGAGCAAGGGAAGGAGAGCGTTAGCTGAATCATGTGCAGAACCGTGTTTACGTCTCCCCTGTTTGTATATAGATCTTTTACCAGACATACATTATGTGCGTCATGGCATGAACATTCAAATAAAGCAGCACAGCGGTCAGTGGGGGGAGGCAGTTAGCAGAATTTTGTCACTTGAAAGCTGTCACACAGGTCATTCTAGTGGGCTGTTTGGAGAGATAGACGAGTTCTCTACCGCTGCATATCACACTGCACACTGTCACATCCTGATGCTATAATATCAGATTAAAGAGAAAGGGGGGGAGGAATGTTAATTTTTGGGTGCACTGTCCCTTTAAGTTAGAAGTGGACCAGTGTCCCAGCAGTACTGTAGTTTTTATCAGAAGGTTTAAGGGCAAAAGAGTGAAGGCATGTGCAGTGCTCTTGCGGCATGGGCTGCCTTGACCGACTGTGCCTCGAGTCATCTGGAATATCTCCCAACCTCCACGCATGTACATTCCTGAAGGACAGATCCAGCCAAGTGTTCTCAGCTGTCAAACCATGTTGTCCCATCTCAGTCCCATCCATTCATGTTTGTCCAGCTATTTTCAGGGTCTCCATACTACACAGAGCTGGCACAGCTTTGGAAGATGGTAAACACTGTGGAGAACATGGCCAGTCCTTTCACCACATGCCTAAGCTTAAAATTATGCATGTGGAACATGGTGCAGAGCCATTTCCAACTTAAATGGCTGCTCAGTTCTTGGAGCAGGCAAACAGACCCAATGCTATATTTGGTAAAGGGTGCATTTGCTCAGAATCCCCCAGATAAGTGCCACTCATACTTACTGGAAGCTGTGTTGCACCCCTCAGGAGTTCCCCACTTCCGTTTATTCAACTTCCTCTGCCCTTAAAAGGAGACAGCCGAGGGAGGAAGAAGGCTGTTGAGAAAGAGGCTTGTTAGTCACTTTCCTTGCTCTGCCCAGTATGCTTGTTTACTGCCTACCTCTGCTGGCTGATCACAATGGTTAATTACTATGCACCTGGCTTTGACTAATGCCTCAAAGTCTTGTTTGTGTCCAATGTGCACGGCACGCACATCAAGCTGGAAACACGTGTTTGCATGAGTGACCCAGGGAGTGAAACATTACTGATCTACGTCTTCTGCTTCTATACTCTCCCAGTCTCAAAGGGTCTCCTGGCAGTTAATCATAAATCATGAAATGGCTGTTATGCTTTCTGCAGTCTCATAAATACTCAATTCTCAGAATAGGAAGAGGGCAAGAGACAGTAGATTTGTTTGTTCCATTGCAGATGCTTATCAGCTTGTACACTTTCCTGAGCACGGCCACGAAAGAGTTTCTCACATTTTTCTAAATCCTGTTTTCATGCCAGTCGTTTTGTCATTGCAGGAAACTTGTTTCGTTCGTTATACTCTAGTTTCTTCCTTTTTCTGATGCATAACTTTCACACATTCGTGATTGAATAAAATGTCACCTATGAAGTAGATCTGGAGAAGGCGTGTCTCTCCCACACACGCTCTTTGTGTTTTGACTAGATGCAGTTCCTGACCTCAGGGGTTTGTCACCTCTATCCCAGACTTTGTAGGGGAGAGGTTATGGTTAATTTTTCTTCGTACGCACCAGTCCACATTTTAACATCACTCTGGCCTCTTTGCACAGTCTGCAAAATGTGCGCCTCCTCCAAAGGCACTGGAGACACGTGTTTCTGTGCATTTCTGGCTCTATTTTCAGTATCTGTTGCTGTTATAGAGAACTTTAGAAGTCATTGATTCAAAGACACTTGGTCTACCATTGTCTTTCAGTTCTGGCCATTTTAATTTCATTTCTGCAAAACAGTAAGGAAAATTTCAAATGGTTTTAAACATTGTCTGCAGGTACCTACAGGTGGCTATTGTTTCTGCCAATAGTGAACACAGTAAGTTCACTATTGTATGTTGTTTGCATTAGTATAAGAGTATTTCTGGTTTTCACTTGTGAAAACAGGATTTATCAAAGCAAGAGTTTCTTGTCCAAATTGCATCGGACAACATTCCAGCAATTCCTCCAACTATTTAAGCAAATGCTTAATGAATTCCTTACCAGTTCTTTCACTGTATGATAATTTAATGGAATTATCATAAAGTGGCTTGACTTGAACAATTCAGACAATAACAAATATCTTCTCAACTCCCTCTTTTGTCTGCCTCTCTGTCAAACAAGTTTTTACAGGGTGTTGTTTGTACCATGAAGTGATGCACCACAGGTAGTGCCAGCTCCACGTGTCTGATCAAATGTTATGTGAGGTGTTTTACACATGTCCCTAACTAATTCAACCTAAGAATTCCTAAGAATTCAACATCATAACAGTAATAATAAAATTGTAAGCCAACATAGTTACATTATGACTCTTCTTATAAAGGCCACAGAAAACACTCCCAGAATAGACTGCAACACTAGGGCTCTGGAAGTAAAAATCTCATTCATTTTCTCCATAGAGAAATTGATTTTTATACGATACCATAGAAACCTTTCAAGACAGACCTGCCGTGAGCACAGGGTTGTTCATCAATGATGTATGCTCCTGTTAAAGGGATAGTTCACCCAAATATGAAAATGCTGTTGTCATTTACTCACCCTCATGCCATCCCAGATGTGTATGACTTTTTTTCTTCTGCTGAACACAAATGAAGATTTTTAGAAGAATATCTCAGCTCTGTAGGTCCACACAACGCAAGTGAATGGTGAGGTGGCCAGAACTTTGAATCCCCCAAAATCACATAAAGCCAGCATAAAAGTAAACCTTACGACTCCAGTGGTTAAATCCATATCTTCACAAGAGATATGATGGGTGTGGGTGAGAAACAGATCAATATTAAAGTCCTTTTTTTACTATAAATCTCCACCTTTTCCCAGCCCCAACATGTAGGTGGCAATATGAACGAAGAATGTGAATCGCCAAAAAACAAAAGAAGAAGAATGTGGAAGTGAAAGTGAAAATGGAGATTTATAATAAAAAGGACTTAAAGATTGACTCAAGTTTCTCACACACACCTATCATATCGCTTCTGAAGACATGGATTTAACCACTGGAGACTTATGGATTACATTTATACTGACTTTGTAATTTTTGGAGATTCAAAGTTCTGGCCAGCATTCACTTGCATTGAATAGACCTACAGAGCTGAGATATTCTTCTAAAAATCTTCATTCGGGTTCTGCAGAAGAAAGAAAGTGAAACACATCTGGGAAGGCATGAGGGTGAGTAAATGATAAGAGAATTTTCATTTTTGGGTGAACTATTATTTTAAAGCCTTCAGTCAGCGTTATTTCAACTTCATAAAAAAAAAAAACAGCATATTTAATAACCAAATTCCCACTGAAGAACTACACTACCATTGGTTCTGAAAAGAAAGATCCACCAATCAGATAATTGCATCAAAATCTAATGGAAACTTTGTTGCACAGTGAATAACGTAGAGTCGTCTCCCTTTACTCTTATATGTACATATTTGTACATATCTAAATACTTTGCACTAAACTTAAAATATATTGATTTAACACTTATAACAAAAACAATAAATCAGTAGTTTTATGTTTTCTTCGATTATGTCATTCGCAATGGGATTGTAGTTCATTTTCTTATAAAGGATATTAAGCACACGTTGTACCTTTTGTACGATTTTCACACATTTTTTTGTTTCAATTCAAAGTTTGAATTGTTTTAATTTATCTCTCCACTGATTTGGTTCATGGCCTAAAAGTCTTTGTTGAAGATTTTTAAGTCCCTCTGGACAAAATTAATGGGGAAAAATACTTCCGTAAACAAGGCAGCTGAAAATGGGTGGTCACTGTTGCGCTCTGTTCGCATTTCTGCAATATCAGACAATTTGCTACATGGCACATGTGTCTGTCAGAACTGTAACTGTAATGAGTCTGCAGGGCAGACATTGTATAAACCTGTCTAAACTATTTCCTTTCACTTCAGTCATTTGTCCCTCACCAAGACCCAGGCTGTCTATTTTTCTCTCTGACTGGTCATCAGTCTGTCTGCCTCTTTGTGTCTCTCTTATACATCCATCTGTTTCCCCCACTAGTCAAACCCTGACATTTACAGTAACAAGCAAACAAACATGCTGATACCCCACTGTGCACAAGCTGTAGTCACATGTTGTCAGCTGGGAGATGAAAAATCCCATCCATTTCCCTTCTTTTTCTTTCCTTTCCCCTCATTTCCCTCCTTCTTCCCCTCCCTCTGTTTCTAGCTTGTGCTGTTATCCTGGAAAGTCCTGTAAGCAGAGGAAAACACTTCTGGCATTTTGTTTGGCAGCTGATCAAGCTGTTTGTGTTTTCGTGTTCTGATTCTTGTAAGAAGCCTTGAAGCAGCTGAGTGAGCCTCTGAGGAACAGGGAGGGGTGGGGAACATAACAGTCATGTTTGTAGATCATTTGGAATCGCAACTGCACACAGTGTTGCAGTATTATTACTCTGTCATTGGTTACATGAAGGGAACTCCCAGTCCCCTGCTTTTATATACTGTTAAAAAAATGTAATTCAGAAATTGCTGTGGTGTTTACTACTGCTTATAGGAGAGAGGAGAAATTATGCATCTGTGTACCAAGCTATTTTCTGAATATTATGATGACAACTTGACCAAGCATAGCAAGGACTGATTTAGCAGTGGTTTCACAGTTTTAACCCTCGTGTAATGTTGAAATTGACTGTACATTTATATTTGGGGTCTCAGAGACCCAGTGCTGTAATTGTAAAATAAGAATTTTGAAATTAACTTTTATTTTCCCTTTAAAGGTGAAGTTTATCATTTCTTTGCTAATAGCGTTGCCAAAAATGACTGTTTTCAAACAGGTTTTATGAGCACTCCCTGTCAACCATTGGTCAGTTAAACAAATAGTCCCACCCCAAATTCATACAATTGATTGAGCCACTGTTTCTGTGCCTGGCAGATCAGGATTCTTAAACAGAGCAATGTTTTGATAGCGCCACATTGTTTTTAATTTTTGTGGAAAAAAACCTACAAATGGCTTACTTATAGTTGTCTCTTCATATTAAGCTGGGATAGGAGAAAGTATTTTAACATCAATAAAAAATACACACTTCACCTTTTTTTTTTAATATATAATTTATATATATATATATATATATATATATATATGTATATGTGTGTGTGTGTGTGTGTGTGTGTGTGTGTGTGTGTATGTTCCTTGAGCTATTGAGCTATTAATAAGGCCTTAGGGTCTCCCAGACACTAAACAGAACATTAGGTTAAATAATGACCAGACAAAGATTCCAATGGCCAAAATAATCATCTGGGCTCTAATCTCTAATCTTATTGGCTGTCACCGTTATGAGACATCTTTCCCTGCCAGACTCAAAGAGCCGTTGGTCAGGGCCTGTTGAACACATACTCTTTTTCTCTCTCTCCCCCTCTTTCTTTCTAACACTCCTTGTTTTCAACAGTTGGACACATTCTTCCCGCCGAGCGCTGCCCTTGAGCTCAAACAGCGGGAATTTAGAAAGTATCTGGGGCCTGGTGAGATTACTGAGTGAGCCGGCACGGTGCCACCAGATGTCCGTTATAGGCGAGGGCTTTTTGATTTAATACCACATTCTGGCGCTTGAAAAGTTGGCAGGAGCTGCCGCCCACCTCACTTTGAACTAGGTAACGAGTCTGTCTGCAAAACTGCACGTATACAAGCAGACTGTGACCAAACAAAATGACTTAGGGTGATGCATACTTTGCATTCTCACTTGAACACTGATGTTTACATGCTGCATCCTGGAATTATCAATACTCTTATATGCCTGAGGGGAATATCAATGTGGTCAGATTTTCTTTTATGGTCTTTTTATGATAACATGCATTATATTTCAGGCAGAAGCAGTATGTGTCCCCTCAGAAGATCACTAATTGTCAAGTTCAGTTGCAATTTGGCTTGCTTTAAAAAAAAGTCAGAATTTTAACTCTGGTAATCAAGTACCACTAGTTTAACAGGTCTTGCACATAAATTTAGAACTACTAAGTTGTATTTATTTTTCTGTGGTCATGTGTTACCTTGTCTAGTGTACCCTCTTAAAAGAAATGCAGTAGGTGCAAGATGGCCCTGATTTCAGGTACATTTTTATTATTATTGAATATGCACAGCTTAGATCTCGATGTGGCTTAAAACAGAACATAAGGGCTGAAGGGTGGAGTGCAGTTTTCCAATGAAGGGGAAAAAACTGCTTAGACCCCCTTCCTCCTCCTCTTCCTCATTGGATTTGAATACCACTGAGTGGAGAAAATTACGCCTGTTTTGGAGACTGTCGTTGGCCCTGTAGACCACGCAGTTATGTGAAAGAGGGTGTGAATGCACGTGAGCATGATTCCAGCAAAGACAGAGAGAATGGGGAGTGGTGTGTGTAAGTCATGGACAAGGGTTAATAACTCTGACTGACTCCATGTTGAAAACAAAGATCCATAGGGAGTTCAAGTAACTCTGCAAAACAGTGCCTTGTGACACTGTCTAACCCTCTTTGATTTAACCCACTTTTCAAAGAGTAAGTGTACCTGGTATGCTGTAATCCCCCTTGCATCCCACTTTTACCTTGCAACAACAATTAAATAGCACAGAACTGTTACATTCTTATTTATTAAATGGATAGTTCTGACTCTAAATCCTGATTGGATGAGCCATATTCAAACACGTTGTAAAATGCAGATAGACTCATGCCTATGACCTCACATTTTCTATTAATATGGCACGTTGCTATGTTGTTTGGCAGCCATAAACGTTCTACAGTTAGGATAATGAACTACGTCACTTGGTGGATTGTTTATTCCAATTTTTTATGTTAATAAATGTAACTGTTCCTTTAATATTGGTGTCATTCATCATATTGCAGTTGGTACTGTTTAAGATAAAGCAATAAGCAACTTAAGGTTTGTGTATTACAGGGATTTTACCACGGTTAAGGAAGTTTTAGGCCCTTTTAGGTACTCATTAGGTACCTGTGGTAAAATCACTAATGCAGAGTGGCTTATTGCTTTAAACTACTGTACACTGCTTGAGTTTCAAATCATTCAAATATATGCTGTTTGATTAACTGGTAAAAGTAATTACAGAATAATGTCTCTGTAAAGATTCACCTTTTCTTACACACTTGTAGTTGCAAGCTGGAAAACAACAACATATTCATTAATAGTTGCAAATTGAGGTTTATTGAGTTGCTTATAAAGTAACAGTTAAATAGCAAATTAACTAGCATATTAATTGCAACAGTTGATACTGTAATTCACTCAGTTGGAGCAGTTTTATTCAATTCAAACATCTGTCACATCTGTAAATGAATGAACAAATGAGGTTCAGTTACAGCAGCCTGCTTGGAGCATACTTGGCACACACTACGGCTCTATGTATCCAAATTTTGTGCCTTTCAGCAAAAGTTTTCCTATGAGAGTTTTCTTTAAAAATTAAGATATGGTTGGAAAAAACTGTGCAGAGAGACATCGTCCTTTTTGAGAACTGTATGTTTGAATGAATATGCCAATGTATTCTTGATTGCTGCAATTATACATGCAGGACTGCTGGGTCCTTTTCCTGGAATGCAGCACACCGAACCGTGAATGAGACCGTGTTTGCCATGAGAAGACAATGTCCAGGCACTAAGCAACTTGGCCTTTCTAGGAAAGACCTGGAAAGCGAGGGGTACAGCATAGGTTTGGGAGTGTGTAGAAAAAGGGAGGGGGCCGTATAAGGAGTTTGTTTGTCTCGAGAAAGAACTAAACCTTTCAATGCCTCCAGTGTTTCCTTGGTTTGTGTGGTTACTTTGATACTCACCTCTCTGTGGGTGTCCTGTTATTAAAATTTACATCTTGGTGTAAGTGGTTTTTAAAATGACCTTTAGGTTGTTGGGGTTTTTTTTTTTTTTTTTGGTTGTGTATGAAAGGTTTGTGTTGTGCAAACCACTGTTTATACATGAACCCTAGATAACTTCACAATGCTACCTTAGGCAAGGTTTTTCAAAGCGATATTGTGAAGTTGTCAATACTACAACAGGTTCTCAGCAGAAGGTGGACCGACTGCATTCTATTCATGGTTATTTTTGAGCTGACTTGTCAATAAACTATATGTTGAATGTTTTTGAAAGTTGGACTGTTTTTGACACTGTGTCTTAAACACAGCATTTGTGGACAGAAGCTTAAAAACAGCACAAGATGCGACAGTCACGTTAACACGTATAATTTGACTCATGGCTGTACTTTTGATGCAATATGTGTACCAATGTTAATGGACTGGCCCCATTCACTTCCATTGTCAGTGCCTAACTGTAACCACAAGTTTTGCTTTTTTTTTTTTTTTTTTTTTAGGGATGTCCCAATACTGGTATCTGATACGGGTCCGATACCAGGCTCATGTACTGGCACTCGTACTCGTAAAAATGCTCAGATAACAAAAACCGATACCATTTGAAATATGAATGTCATTATGTAAACATTCAGCCCACAAATTAAAGTCACGTTATGTCCAAGTGAGATTATTTAACAAAAGCTGCCAATTAATGAGATAAATATATAGTTTGTATGTAATTGAAATGTGAGCGCTTGTGAATGTGGAGACAGTGTTGTGCTAACGCTAGCTGCTCATACCTTTTTTAAAGCTCTTCCTTGGCTCATACAGGGAAAACACTACAGCTCAAACATCATGAGCGTCATGAGCACTGCAAGCTCTGTTTGTAGCAGGTGATAGTAAACAGAGTGCAAATTCACGTTGTAGCACGGCACATGCAGAATACTTATTTGTGGTTTAATAATCAAAATTTGGTCAAAACAACACAGAAACACTTCAAAATAAAAGCTCTGTCAAAATGAAAGGTAAATTTATAGGAAAAAAGTATGACAGAAATATATCACTACTGTAAAGTTATGTAATATTTACTGTAATACTGCTACTACTACTACTACTAATAATAATAATAAATCAGTATTAATTGTACTAAAGCAGGACCTAACATCTGTGATGCTTTGTTATGCAGATATAATACAACTCCAATGTTGTATTTTGGATTGTGCTGTGAGGTTCTGTATATAAGTACTTGATTTGATAAAAAAAAAAAATAATAATACAGTATTATGTTGAAATTGTTATATTTTCATTTGATTAAATATTTAATGAATTCATTTATTTAAACACCATTTTGATGATAAAATTGAAGTAAGTGTTGATATGGAGTTTAGAAAAACAAAAAAAACGGCAAGTACTAAAAATGAAGAATCGGGACATCCCTATTTTTTTTTTTTTTTTTTTTAATTAACAAAAAACAAGTCAGTTTTTTTCTGTGGTAATCAACATTATGTCACAAATGCTGCTGATTGACCTTAACTTGAATTGACCAGAGAACATCCCTTTAAAGATGCAACTTTTCTGGAAAAGTTTTATTATGCAAACTGTCTAATGCCAAAAGTAAACTTCAGTCAGACGCGAATCCTAGGCATCTGTGTACAGAACACGTAATGCAAATTATCTCATCAGCAGAGTGTTCGAGCACTGAATGCGTGCGGCATGTTTTTCTGTCCGCACATACTCTGAATGCGCAGAATGCGTATGCGCCTGGAATTATTTGCCCTAATTAGTAGGTCCACAAAGTGGCAACACTCACCACTGAACCATTGCTGTCACGAAGAAGTGCTAGAAGAAGATGTAATCACTGCTAAACATTAGGAGATGAAGGTAGAAACAACAACAGTGGATGTGCACGTCAAGAGCGCATGTGTGAGGTCAGGAGATACCTGCATTTGTACAACTCAAGTCTGAAGGAATATGGAGACATCTTTATGGGTCTAAACTCCTGAAGATAAATAGTCCAGTATCTCATAGCAGTCGTAGGGACTCAAATGGAGTATACTTTGAAAGGTTAGAGTTCAACTGTATGCAGATACTAAGCGTTTCCAGCAAAACCTAAGTAAACTTTGGGCTAAGCTGCTAAAGAACAGCATGCTAATTAAAACACTTTTGCTGAAAATACCAAAAACAAATAATAAAAATCTAGATAAAATAGTCAACCTCACTTATTGGTTGTTGGACAACTAACCATCATGATCCATCCCTAGTCTGGACTGTTTTACACACACTAAGGTTTTTAGTTGTTTAGGACAAAAGCAGTAGTAGTCTTAAAACAAAAAAGGTGAAGATAATTTGGTATACTTGTCCTCAGAGGATAGCAGCACCTGTTTTCATTTGTACTGTTTGTCTGATTGGTGCGTCTCCTGAATTGGGTGGTCTGGAACTAAAGTCTCTGGGTGGTTGTGTGGTCAGCACTGTCAGACAGCCATCCTGATGTACTTATTTACCAAGCTAAATCATATTAGAGACTGGACTTTCTCAAAATATTGAGAGACATGGCCTGTTGCTCAGATATCACACATTTATTTTTTAATCTCAGCTTGTCCTTGTATGTGCTCTTTCAAAGCTTTGTTAATGTGCTCTAAAAATGCTGTGAATTTGAAAGCAGCTACCACTAGTATTTTATCTTATACATTCATCACATGCATTGACCATATGCAATACATGCTTTAAATTCTGTCCGTGTTTCAACCTTGTTGCATCTTCTTTGTTGTAGAATTTTCTCCTTTTACGTGGCACGATAACTGATGGCAGAGAATGTCGACGACTAATAACATAGCCCAGGCCAGGAAGTTGGTGGAGCAGCTGAGGATTGAAGCAGGCTTTGAACGCATTAAGGTACAAAATCTTTTTACTCAAACAGGCATAAGTCTAGTGCATTATTCTGTGCAACATGTGGACTATGAAGAGGTAGCAATTTTTTTTCTTTTAAACAAGTAATGGATAATTTACAGTCATGATCGCAAAATAAACACTTTCAGGCTGGTCAGGTCTTGTTTCACTCAAGAAGGGGTTTGTTTTGCAACAGTGACAAGCTCACTGTACAATGTCCATTGTTTTTATTCACCCTATAAATAAAAAATTGATATGAAATATTGATTTTAGCTGAATTAAAAATTATTTTATTATGTAAGAAAGTGACTGCAGAGTGAAACAAGAAGCTTCTTGTTACATATTGTATATAATTTGAGTGTTGCATTTTAAGCCTGGCATATTATAACATGCATACATGTAATACCATATTCATGTATTTACACCTTTTGCTATGATGCAACATTTCAAAGCCATTATTATAAGCATTAATATAACGAGTCAAACACTTTTATGTTACATTTTAATTTTACTACATACATTTTAAAGTGGAAGGGACAATGAAAGTTTTAGCTGAACTTTAGCTTCTTAGCATTAACTTTGCCGAGTTAATATTGTATTTTTGTTTAAAAAAATTATTTGCAGACCCCCTGCAGTATCACTGCAGACCCCCTAGATGTCACGGATCCCATGTTAAAGACCCCTGATGTAGGGTATTAGTTGCCTTGGGCAATGATCAATACAGAATGCTGCAATTGACCAATTGGAATCCAGTTTTTCAGAGAGCTATGTAATAAAGATTGATACGTCAGAGTCATGGCCTAGTGTGCATGCTCTGATGAATTAAGCTGTTGTTCTCTTACAGGAAATGCGAGTTCAAATCCAGCTTGCAACATTTACAGGTCCCGTTAGCCCTCTCTCTCGCCATTATCTCACAACTTTTTTCCATTCTCCTTTAAAGATTTTTTTTTAATATTTATAACTGTAATCGTTCACCTAACTTTATCACCACCACTTCCATTTTTCTTCTTTCTGTGTTTCTCAGGTGTCTAAGGCTGCTGCGGACCTCATGAGTTACTGCGAGCAGCATGCACGCAGCGACCCTCTGCTGGTGGGGGTTCCCACCTCGGAGAACCCTTTCAAAGACAAGAAGCCTTGCATCATTCTATAGCTACTCTCTCTAGCCCAACTCTCCCAGTCCCACTTTAACCAGTGCCCAACCCCAGTCAGTGGGCAATTCAGTTCAACACTTCTTTTGACCTGGAATCCACAGTATTCTCCAGAAAATAAATGCCACACTCTCTCTTAGTACAAAACTAAAGGGGGCAATATCTGTATACCTAGCGTCATGTAGCCCTGCATTGAGCGTGTCTATATGAATGAATCTATGCATGTGTGCACTGTCTACATTCATGCATATAGACTCACTTAAGAGGAGGTGGCAGATTTGGGATTTGTAAAGTATTTCATAATGATTACACAGTGCTTAAGAGACTAAGAGCTACTCCAGCATGTTTTTCAGTGAAGTGGATGACCTTATTACCACATAGGTGATGGTGGAGAGTGAAGAAAGACAGTCATGTTTATGCTGACTGACTAGCTGGTTAGCCCAGTTACACTGTGGTAAACGGTTGTTCAGTATTAACCCTGCATTGTTGTGTTAGATCTGCAAGCTAAAGGTTCATTTTAGATTTATATGGCCAAAATGGAACCCAGGTATGCTTATCTTTATCAAAACAGCACATTTCATGTTTTACAAAGGGATTCAAGACATTAACGAAAGTTGCCAATATTTATACGTTTTTTTTTCTCAGTCTGTTTGTGAGCTGTAGTTTTTCTTTTCATTGATAAAAACACATTAGGCTTAATGCTTTCTTTTTCTAGTCTTTATACTATATTTCAGAATCCTCAGACACTAAGTTATAAAGGAATAATTTTATATAATGGCAAAAATATTAACCTAATACCTCTTTCTCAGCCCGTTTTAATGTGCAGTTCTAAACCGAATTTAAAGCCGAAGTTGTATTTGGAATATTAACTTAAAAATGTTTGGATGCAACATTTGTAGTAAAATATCTTGAAATCAGACCACTAAAATTGCATTACCTTTCAGTATCAATAAACAGTAAAGATCCTGATGGCAGAGGCTTTGGCCTGCCCCATAAGTTTTAGTGATTTTAAAAACAAAGTCTGAGCCCCTGCATATCACAGGCCAATCTTTTTCTCTGAAACCAAACTTGATTGTAAAATCCATACAGAAGGAAAAAAAAAATGTATAAACTTTCTTTTGGATATGTTCAGAGGTGTTAACTTTGAGAATAGCTGTTTGGATTTGTTTGTTCCAATTTCTTCTTTCTATGGAAACATGGAATCTGGTCATTGAGTATGATAATGTACAGTGTTTGATAACTAAAAGCGCATTCATTTTTTTGTGGATGTTTTATCTTTTTGTAATTTTTGTGTAATATTTCTGTTTCCTCCATCATTAATTTTTAACCATCCAGTTTGTCCTCTTTAAGGCTAGGTAAAAAAGTGAACTTGACAAGGAATTTATGAACGGCTCCGGTGCTTGTACAGTACATGTGAGAACAAAATGCTTACCTGCTCCCTTTTTGGGAATGTGGAGCGCATTGTTGACACTGTAAACACGATGCCCACACAATGATGATGTAAGGTGCTCAAGGTATTGTTTTCAGGTGGTAGTACCTGTTTGATGCATTTAAAGCACGTTTTATGAGGTGGTCCGTGTTAAGTCGTGTTAGTGGCTCTGTATGAAGGGTAGGATGTTCAGTGTTATGCAACAGGCCACTGGGTTTGGCTCTGCCTGAGCAGTCACATGCAGAATGGCAAGATGAGGGGCAAGGTCAAGCCACAACTCTGAATGTCCTATATGCATCCAGCACATGATCTACGATTACTGGCTAATAAGTGTCTTGTGCACCACCACAAGTGACTGAAGTCGTCAGTCCCCAAACAGTCACTCAAAGTATAGAACAGTGCACTAATGGGATAAGTGCTGAAAATAGAATTGCCCCATTGTCCCTCTTTAAATGGCGAAAATAACATTATGGTGCAGAAAAATGGGTCTTGAGAACGCTGTCATAGTGTAAGAGGGACAGAGGGGGCCTGTGCTCCCTGCAGCCCATAGGATGTTGTCATCAGCTCCCGTATTAAGGATGACTAAGATGAGTGGAGAGGTCACAAGATGGTTATGAGTCATCCAGCAGGCCAGAGAACAACAGAGAATCACACTTCTCCCTGCTTGTGCTGCTCCCCTCCAGTGAGCCAGCAGTGGACAGAGCTGCCTTAGCGACATCACTTCCTGTCATATTTGAGCTGATCAGAGTAAGGCATCCAAGCATGTTTGGAGCAACAGCCTTAAAGCGATAGTTCTCACAAATTCTGTCAACATTTGCTCACTGTTAATTTGTTGACTTTCTGACTTTCCTTCTTTCGTAAAATACAAAAGGAGATATTAGGCAGAATGGTGGCCTCAGTCACCATTCACTTTCATTGCATATTTCTCCCGTCCAAGGAAAGTGAAAGGTGACAGACAAACATTTTGCTTAACGTCTTCTGTTGTGTTCCATGGCAGAAAGTAAGTAATACAGGTTTGAAACAACATTAGGCACTGTTGGGCAGAATGCCAGCCTCAGTCACCATTTACTAACATTGCATCTTGTTTCCAAACAATGAAAGTGAATGGTGACTGAGGGTAACATTCTGCTTAACGATTCTCTTGTGTTGCATGGAAGAAAGTCTTACAAGTTTGGGACAACATAAGTATAGATTAGGCAAAATAGAAGCCTCAGTCACCATTTACTTCACTGCGTATTTTTTTTCCTAACAGTGAATGGCGACTGAGGCAAAAATTTTGCCAAAGATATCCTTTTCTGTTCCACTCATGAAAGAAAGTAATATTGGTTTGGAAAACATGAAGGTGAATAAATGATGACAGAATATTCATTTTTGGTTAAACTAGCCATTTCATTTGAAGTTGGTTTTATCAGAGTAGATATATGGGCTTTGTGGTAAATGAGAGAGACGGTGCTATCCTGTACAGATGCATTTCAAAATAACTTGACAGATTGGATACTTTGGGGAAAAAATGTACCGTATTATGTAATGAAGGGTTGTAATTTAATCTTTTGAAGTATTACATTAGCTCACTGACTTCCCCACTGCTAACAGCGTTATTACAAGGAAAAGACCCTTAGATCAGGAATCCACATAGGGAAAAGCTTTTCTGGAGAAGTGCATTAATTCACTGCAGATGTGCAGTAAGTATAATGACTTTTGTCAGTGCTAAGATAAAGGTAGCACTAAACAAACATTCAAACACAGGTATGAGGTTTTTTGAAGCAGCAGTCAAACTATTAAGCTCACTGTACCATGTTTGATGGTATTACACTGGAGCAAACACTGTGAAAGTCAGCTTATTAGGAATGAGTTCTCCACCCTCTTGACTCACAGTGTGTCAGGATGCACTGTGCTCCATAGTATTGTTTTTAACCTTAAGTTTGTGTTAACCACCTTAGGTTAACAATTCCACATGCTTAGATTTTAAAACCCTGCAATCATTCCATTGAGAAAATGGCTTGCTTTGTTGGGGAACCTGTTGTATGCAACTGTTAGGACAAGGGAATGCATCCATTTCTAATTTGTGTTGCACACAGCAAGAACACTTAAGGTGCTGAGGAGGCCATAATACCTTAACCTTAATTCCTAGTTCCCAAACGTCATTTGTCTTCACACACCATCAAGCTCTTTCATGACCATGAGAGGTGAGATTTAGGCTTTGTGTGGGTAATCTCTGTAGCCGAGTCCTTAGCCAGTAGAATCCAATCTCAGCTTGTCCCATTATTTTGTGTTTTTTCCTGTGTATGCATATGTATCTTTCTGCCTTGATTATGAAGAAATATATCTATTTTTTGTAATTGTTCTTCTCAGATGTGCCATAAATCATGTTTTCTTGCACACGTAATATTTTGTGGATATTGCTGTTTAAAAAATATGAAATCGAAAAAGTAGATGAAATAAAGACAAAATGTTACTCTGCATTGGTGGACTGACTAAACTGATGTATCTTCCACACACATTAGGCAAGGCATGGCAAGTTTATTTATATAGCACATTTTATACGTAATGGTAATTTTGAAGTGCATTATGTGTACATGATCAAATAAAAAAATGTATTACAATTATTAAAAATAAAAGTAATAAATAGAAAGGTGTAAACTTAAATAAAATGCAGTGCAATTAGTACGGTGCAGTATGTAAACAGATGTGTTTTCAGCATACAGTTTCCTGACCATGAAATGGTAACAGTACGTTTTATGAAAACAGACAAAGGGGCATGAAAATACACTGGCCATTACCTAAAAAATGATTGTGCAACTTTTGGGAAAGTGCGTCCCATGTCTCGTAAGCAGTGAGGGACACCCACTGTAATATTACATGTCCTGATCAAAGGTCACCCATTCCTTAAAAGGACACTTTCCATTATGTCACTGCAGTAATTTTGTTTATGAGCCGTGTGTTTTTGCAGAGTTACACTGCAAGAATGTTGAGATACAATATAGGAAGCATGATTTGTGGTATTTTGCACCTAAACCATGCAGTTGCAAATGCATTAAGAGCACATGCTATTCATCTCAACAGAATCAACCTTTTGGAATAGATTTGCTCCAACAGTATTTAATGCTACTGATTTTTTATTTGGCAACCCTTACAATATAGCTTTATATGTTAAAATTAGATAACACAGTAGTTAACATGAACTAACAATGAATAATACTTGTGCAGCATTTATTAATCTTGGTTACTGTTATTTCTACAAATGCTAATGCATTAATGTTAACATTAATGTATTATAAACTAACAGTGAACAATACTTTTACAGCATTTATCTTAGTTTGTTATTTCTGTATACAGTTGTGCTCAAAAGTTTGCATACCCTTGCAGAAATTTGTGAAATTTTGGCATTGATTTTGAAAATATGACTGATCAGGCAAAAAAACTGTCTTTTATTTAAGGATATGTTCATATGAAGCCATTTATTATCACATAGTTGTTTGGCTCCTTTTTAAATCATAATGATAACAGAAATCACTCAAATGGCCCTGATCAAAAGTTTACATACCCTTGAATGTTTGGCCTTGTTACAGACACACAAGGTGACACACACAGGTTTAAATGGCAATTAAAGGTTAATTTCCCACACCTGTGGCTTTTTAAATTGCAATTAGTGTCTGTGTATAAATAGTCAATGAGTTTGTTAGCTCTCATGTGGATGCACTGAGCAGGCTAGATACTGAGCCATGGGAAGCAGAAAAGAACTGTCAAAAGACCTGCGTAACAAGGTAATGAAACTTTATAAAGATGGAAAAGGATATAAAAAGATATCCAAAGCCTTGAAAATGCCAGTCAGTACTGTTCAATCACTTATTAAGAAGTGGAAATTCGGGATACAAAGAAAAACCCACAGGTAACCTCAGGAGAAATACAGGCTGCTCTGGAAAAAGATGGTATGGTTGTATTGCATGATCAGTCATATTTTCAAAATCAATGCCAAAATTTCACAATTTCTGCCAGGGTATGCAAACTTTTGAACAGAACTGTATATAATGAATTTCTAACATTAAAAGTTGTTTTTGTTTACATTATTGCATTTTTAACCAACAATGGAAAATACTATAACAGCATTTATTAATCTTGGTTACTGGTAATTTCTAGTATACTAATGCATTTTTAACATTAAAAGTTGTATACATTAATATTAGTGAAGGCATTATAAACTAACAATGAACAATACTTTCACAGCATATATTCATCTTGTTGACTAGTACTTGTACATATACTAATGCAATTTTTCTATCCGTTAACATTAATGCAATATAATCAAAAACAAACAATACTTTTACAGCATTTATTCAACTTGTTTACTATTATTTTTAAATTACTTATGTATTTTTAACTTTAAAAGTTGTAAGTGTTAGCATCAGTTAATACATTATAAACGTACAATGAACTTTCTACATACTAATGCAAGTATGTATTAACATTAATGCAATATAAACTAAAATTAAAAATGTTATGTTTATAATTTAACATGAACCAGGATGAATAAATGCTGTAAAAATATATTGTTTGTTAGTACATGATACCTAATGCATTTAAAAAAGAATGTTAATGAGCAGAACCTTATTGTAAAGTGTTACTATTGAGTTTTAGACTTTGCTCAAATAGTCATAATACGACAGACATGCAGATCTGCACTTTTGGGCACTAGATCCTGAAGGTTGTGTTGATACTGTTCTACTGCACAAAAAGAAGATAAATGGGGATAAACAGTGCAAAAGTGAGATTGGAACAGTCTGCCTGAGTATCAGGTGCTTTATATATATATCTATATCTGGAACGAATCAGCCACCCAGCAGCCGGCAGATGGTAAACAACCTGGAGCAGCACGTGAGAGAGTGTGGTGGTATTCTCATAGTATTCTGCCCTGACATGTGAGTATAGAGGGAGTGGAGTCCGAGTGTGTGTCAAATACTCATTAGAATAAAGTGCTGGGTAGGGCGTATACACAGCTCTACTGCTCTTTTCAGTAGTAGACAACAGAGCTCAGGGTGGTACACGGAGATTATGTAAGTGTGTGTGTGCAGACATTGACAACCACAGGACAGAAAGAGAAAATGTGTATCACTGCATTTGACTCTTTTGTTTTGGTATGCACTTACCCATGTTTCAGCTGTGTCCCTGCAAAGAATGTAGCAAAGGCAGGACAAAGCTCACTACACTCTTGATCTGTTTTTGAAAGCTCGAAGTGCAAACATGCAACAGGGTGGGGTGGAAAATACAAGGGGGATTATGGGGGACAGAGTGTTTTCGTGGTTGAAAAATGACAGTGGCCACTGTCAGCTGTTGTTGTTTTGCACGCTGCAAAGGTGTTGGTTTTGCTTGGACTGAGTCAGTATCATTAACCCAAAGTTGCACAGCAATACTTAATGTCTTAAGGGATTAGGACTGATCCATGAGCATGTGCAAGTGCATGTATGCTTGCATTTGTTTATTACAGATAGTGCGCTGCAGATGCTGGAAAAATAGCCTGTCGGAGTGATCGACCAAAACAAAGTTTCAGACAAGCAGGGGATTGCATAACTTCACTGACAGTTAATAATTTATCAAACAAATAATTTTGTCTGAATGCAACAAGAACATACAGTGCACTACCAAAAAAATAAATACAAAAACATATAATATATATATATACACACACACACACACACTACTGGTCAAAAGTTTTGAAACACTCATTTTTATTATTATTATTATTATTTATTTATTTTTTTTTTTTCACATTTTAGAATAATAGTAAAGTCATCAAAACTATGGAATAACATAAATGGAACTATGGGATTTATGTTGTGACTAAACAAAATCCAAAATAAATAAAAACTGTGCTATATTTTAGCATCTTCAAAGTAGTCACCCTTTGCCTAGAATTTGCAGACATGTACTCTTGACATTTTCTCAACCAACTTCTTGAGGTATCACCCTGGGATGCTTTTTAAACGGTATTGAAGGAGTTCCCATCTATGTTGGGCACTTATTGGCTGCTTTTCTTTATTATTTGGTCCAAGTCATCAATTTCAAAAACTTTTTTTCAAAAATGAAATTAATTAATATGGTGGCACAATTATATTTTTGTCTACAAAACTAATTTCAAACATTTAAGCATACACCTTCAGATCAAAAGATTAAGATCATGAAAAACATTTCAGTCAAGTGTTTCAAAACTTTTGACCGGTTGTGTGTGTGTATAAAAAAAAAAAAAAAAAAAAAAAATTATTGCAGTGTTGAGATATGAATATTACATACTATACACTACTAAACCACAGCTACAAAGCCAAAATGCAGTAACTATGCAAACACTGAAACTTAGAAATATGGCCTCAATCTGTTTTGATTTTCCAGCTAAATGTGGATCATAAAATAGTTCGATTTCCTTTTCTCTGAATTTGAGTACAGTTTTGCCATACCTGTCGCTTTTTGATGTCAAGGACCTCCAAATACCTTGTAAATGTACATGCATTTTTTGTTTAAAAACACATTTAAACTGTGAAAAAATATTATATTATAAATGTAGCAAGTTGTTTGCAAAATTAAATTACCTGCTTTCATATACAGGTGCATCTCAATAAATTAGAATGTCATGGAAAAGTTCATTTATTTCAGTAATTCAACTCAAATTGTGAAACTCGTGTATTAAATAAATTCAGTGCACACAGACTGAAGTAGTTTAAGTCTTTGGTTCTTTTAATTGTGATGATTTTGGCTCACATTTAACAAAAACCCACCAATTCACTATCTCAGAAAATTAGAATACATCATAAGACCAATAAAAAAAACATTAGTGAATTGTTGGCCTTCTGGAAAGTATGTTCATTTACTGTATATGTACTCAATACTTGGTAGGGGCTCATTTTGCTTTAATTACTGCATCAATTCGGCGTGGCATGGAGGTGATCAGTTTGTGGCACTGCTGAGGTGGTATGGAAGCCCAGGTTTCTTTGACAGTGGCCTTCAGCTCATCTGCATTTTTTGGTCTCATGTTTCTCATTTTCCTCTTGACAATACCCCATAGATTCTCTATGGGGTTCAGTTTGCTGGCCAGTCAAGCACACCAACACCATGGTCATTTAACCAACTTTTGGTGCTTTTGACAGTGTGGGCAGGTGCCAAATCCTGCTGGAAAATGAAATCAGCATCTTTAAAAAGCTGGTCAGCAGAAGGAAGCATGAAGTGCTCCAAAATTTCTTGGTAAACGGGTGCAGTGACTTTGGTTTTCAAAAAACACAATGGACCAACACAATTGCACCCCAAATCATCACAGACTGTGGAAACTTAACACTGGACTTCAAGCAACTTGGGCTATGAGCTTCTCCACCCTTCCTCCAGACTCTAGGACCTTGGTTTCCAAATGAAATACAAAACTTGCTCTCATCTGAGAAGAGGACTTTGGACCACTGGGCAACAGTCCAGTTCTTCTTCTCCTTAGCCCAGGTAAGACGCCTCTGAAGTTGTCTGTGGTTCAGGAGTGGCTTAACAAGAGGAATACGACAACTGTAGCCAAATTCCTTGACATGTCTGTGTGTGGTGGCTCTTGATGCCTTGACCCCAGCCTCAGTCCATTCCTTGTGAAGTTCACCCAAATTCTTGAATCGATTTTGCTTGGCAATCCTCATAAGGCTGTGGTTCTCTCGGTTGGTTGTGCATCTTTTTCTTCCACACTTTTTCCTTCCACTCAACTTTCTGTTAACATGCTTGGATACAGCACTCTGTGAACAGCCAGCTTCTTTGGCAATGAATGTTTGTGGCTTACCCTCCTTGTGAAGGGTGTCAATGATTGTCTTCTGGACAACTGTCAGATCAGCAGTCTTCCCCATGATTGTGTAGCCTAGTGAACCAAACTGAGAGACCATTTTGAAGGCTCAGGAAACCTTTGCAGGTGTTTTGAGTTGATTAGCTGACTGGCATGTCACCATATTCTAATTTTTTGAGATAGTGAATTGGTGGGTTTTTGTTAAATGTGAGCCAAAATCATCACAATTAAAAGAACCAAAGACTTAAACTACTTCAGTCTGTGTGCACTGAATTTATTTAATACACGAGTTTCACAATTTGAGTTGAATTACTGAAATAAATGAACTTTTCCACGACATTCTAATTTATTGAGATGCACCTGTAGACATTTTTGTAAAGCCAAAAGAGAGATATATATATATATATATATATATATATAACAAACATTTTCTGTTCAATTAAATTGTAATCAATGTGGTTTGCAACCAGTCTTTAGAAAGCAGAATGACACATTAATAATGTCAAATTTTGCAAATATTTTTTAGTTTTTAATTTTGTACACTTTTTTTTCCCCTCTGAAACTTTCCACAGACCCCCAGAACCCTTTTGTGACCTTAGTTTAAAACCCCCTTGTCTAAGAAACCTGATATCAGTTATAAATGAATTTTGACAAAAATATATTTAGTTACTGTATTTTGCATTGGCAAAGCAAATGTACAGTCTAATTGCATTTTACAGGCACATTGAGGTACAAAGCAAATGCATACTGTAAAGCAAATTGCACACAAATACAGTACATATGTCATCCAAGATGAGGTTGTGTATTGGGAAACAACAATAACACGTAGTATATTGCAGACTGAAGGTCTTGTTTCTTTCACTGCCAATGTTCCACAATGTTGCCTGGCAACATTACTCAAAAGGTTACCATGTGTATCACCAGTAAAAAGAGTGCTGATGATTCATACTTTCTTTACAACAAACAGAACATACAGTATGTGTGAGCGCCTGCTCGAAATACGAGGATAAGAGTACAGGTGTACAGCATGCTTAAATCAGTTTGTCAAGCACATCTTGGCGTTCTGCATTTTTTTTATCACTGGCAAGAGTTTGAATGGCCTTGCATCACCTAATCAGGCTTCCACAGTACACACTGTTATTGCCCTATCAGTTATTGCCCTATCAGTTGATCAAAGTAGACGTAACTGCCCCACACAAACTTGAAGTTGGGGTGGGAGGAGAGACAGAGAAGGAAGGAGAGATAATCTGTTGCATGATTTCTGTCATGCCACATTCTACTTCCACCTACATTTTCTTTTGGAAGACGTGTTATGAATATTTTACATTGTAAGTTTTGACACTCCCAATTAAATCCATTTAGTCTCATTACAAAAATGCACTCTTGGCAACCGTTGCTGTTCTGCCCCAGCTCATCAAGAAGGATTGCTATCCTCTACATTGTAACAGCTTTAACCACTTGTGCATTAACAAGTCATCTGTAAAGGAAGGGCAAAGGTAGATGTTGGAACAAAAAGCTTTGGAATTTATATTTGCTCTCTGTTTCCACACAAGTTAAACTTGCCATCAGCTGTGTTTCACACACTCAGGTTGATTGGTTGGCATGCAGACAAATCCTCCCCTGCAAACTGATTTTCTCCCTTATATACACATTTTCTCCTAATCCTGTCCTTATACCTTTGGATAAGCAACTTGCCTTGCTGTACTTTACCTTGACTGTGCTAACTGTGTATAAAATGTATCAACAGGGTCTTATTTGGATTATAAATGTGCTTCTATGGGCAAAAGATCTGTTAAATGGCGTGATTTATGGATGGCCAAATTTTCTTTAAATGTTCCCAGTGTTATTTGTCATAATTGTATTTTTACTAGTAAGAATTCCAATTACAGAGCTCTGTAATAGAATTTTTACTATTAAAAAAATCAATAATAGAGCTCTGTAATTGGAATGTTCACTAGTAAAAAATATATTGTAGCACACTCTTATTGATATATTACTAGTAAAAATTTAATTACATAGGATTGCAAAGAGAGTGTCACGCTGATGGGTAGGATGAGACGAGAGAGTGTGGATCCAAACGCAGAAATTATTTATTTATGCTACTCAGAAGATGAAGAAATAAAGATGAAAAATAAAACACGCGATAAAAGAAACCAAATGTAACAGCAGTAGGTAACTTGTGAACTCTCAACTGTACAAACAAGAACCAAGGAGGAACAAGAGAAACAGGAGGGTATAAATACACGCAGATTAATGGGCTAAACTAGACACAGCTGAAAACAATGAGGAAGGGAACCAGGAAACCAGACATGATGAAGGCAAAGATAAATTTCAAAATAAGAGTCCACTGAGAATGTCAACATAAAAGTCTCTGCAAACATAAGGACGATGACGACGGACGATTATGATGACGACAAAGACTTCACACTGTGACAGAACCCTCGCCCCCCCCCAAAGGGGCGACTCCTGGCGCCCAAAGATGAATGGGAAGACAGACAGGGACAAGCAGACCAGGAAGGATCCAGAGGATGATTAAGAGGCCAAGGACAAGTTGGTGGACAATCAGGAGGCCAGGGAGGAGCTTGTGGATGATCAGGAGGCCAGGGAGGTGACCACAGGGCAGGGACTGGGTCAGGAGGCCTGGGATGTGGCCACCAGGTAGGGACAGGTTCAGGGGGCAGAACCACAGTTGGTACGGGCAGAGCCGCAGGTGGAGCAGGGAATTGAGACTCAGGAGGAGAAGTTGTAGGTGGAGCGGGTGGAGCCGCTGAAGGAGGAGTCTCAAAAGGAGCGGGCGGAGCCGCTGGAAGAGGAATCACAGGAAGAGCGGACATGACTGCTGGAGGAGGAGTCTCTGGGAGAGCGGATGTGACCGCTGGGTGAGGAGTCACTGGGAGAGCGGACGTGACCGCTGGGTGAGGAGTCTCTGGGAGAGCGGACGTGACCGCTGGGTGAGGAGTCTCTGGGAGAGCGGACGTGACCGCTGGGTGAGGAGTCTCTGGGAGAGCGGACGTGACCGCTGGGTGAGGAGTCTCTGGGAAAGAAGACATGACCGCTGGGTGAGTAGTCTCTGGGAGTAGTCTCATGGCGGAGTCACCATGGTCAGGAGTGCTGGCAGCGACTGGGAAATGGCCTCCGTGGCCAGGAGTGCTGGCAGCGACTGGGAAACGGCCTCTGTGGTCATGGGCACTGGCAGTGACGAGGGAACGACCTCCGTGGTCGTGAGCATGGGCAGTGATAGGGGAATGGCCTCCGTGGCCGTGAACACTGGCAGTGACTGGGGAGTAGGAGCTCTTCTTCTCCTCTTCCACTTCCAGACGGCCATGAGCACAGCTGTAGGAGACGCGGAAGGCGGAGCCATGGAAGGCTCGAAGGGCGGAGCCATGGGAGGCTTGAAGTAATTCTCCATGATCACCGAGGCTGGGGAGAAAGAGGTCTACGCTGAAGGGAGCTCGGGGACCACTGGAGCCATAGGGTTCACACTGTGACAGGGAGACTTTTGCTCATGAGATATAAATCTCATGCCACTCAGAATTTTATCCTGTGAAAAGGATCTTAATAATCTCACAGATGTCCACCTAGAGTTTAAGTAGAGAATGCATTTACATGCGCACCAGTACGCTGATAAATAAATAAAAAAATAAACTTTTCCAAAAATCCAACAATGCAAAAAAGCCGCATTTACATAAGACTTAAGAAATCATCAGGTTGTTCTGTGCTTTTGATGTCAAAACATAAACAGGCATGTGCACAACACTTGCACACATTGGATAAGCTGGTAGGCACGGTTTACCTACAACGTAAAATTGGGATAATGGGCAAAAATCTATCAATTGTTTTTTGCTTAAACCGTTAATGACCTTGCCCTGACCAAGGAAAGCCATTTAAGGCATTTCTATGATCACACACGTAACTTTTCGACACATTAAGCCTAATTGGTGGAAGAACGTGCATGTACATGTGCTTAATAATGTCACAAATTGTGCTCAGATTTGGCAAGATACTAGTAAAAATTCTGAAATTTAAATTTAAACTCGGAAATTTCTCATCAGATTCTTTCAAGACCAAATTATATGGACTATTAACATTACGTTTATAGCTCAAGTCAAAACCTCTATGACAGAGTTGATACTAAATCATATAACTCCATTCTTAGTCATGAAAGAGCAACCTTCAGCAATCAAATTTACCTCTGGGCCATGTTAACCGTCTCTGAGGGTTGTGGGACTTAGATGTGTCATTATGCTAATATAAGCAAAGATTATATTTTTGGACTGTGCATTTCCACCATTATTACCAGACCATGCTACTGTAGTACCCTCAGATGCTGCACATGGAGGTTACATAAGTAAACATGTTCCATAAATCTTCTCATTGCAGATCAGGTGGGCTTCAGATAATGAGGACTCGTTCCCCCGCTGAGTCATGCATGTGTCTTCTTCCCATCCAATAATCAACACTCATTTGCACTGTAATCTATCTGCCCTCAAAGGGCACATTCATGGCATCTGAAATAATTAAATATGGTTTAAATAAGGAAAAGTGTTCGCTCCAATATGTACGGTCTAAAATGAACTGCCTTACAAGGTAGTTCTTCTGAAGCCCTTGACAACTTTACAACACATCCTGAATCAGATACAGTTCACAGGTAAAGAAAGCCCATCAGGATTTGCATAGACAATGAAATACCAGGAAGCTTCTGTGAGAAATAAACCCATATATGGGGAACAGTGAGTAATTAGGCTTCAGTAAAACATGTAAAGGCATGTGCCTAGAAACTTACCTTTTTTTCAACCGCATCAATACAAATGTATAAAGAATTGTAAGAATGCACAAGCCTCTAACTAATCCACCGAATTCCTTTACTACCTACTTTGTTGTACCTTTCTTTCAGGTGCACTTTTCAAAACACTGATTCTGTTAAAGGGATAGTTCACCCCAAAAAATTTATTTCTGTCATTATTTACTCACCCTTTTGCTGTTCTAAACCCAGAAGACTTTCTTTCTTCAGTGGAACACAAAATTAGAAATGAAAGAAGATGTTCTGTAGAGATTTTAGCCTCAGTAAGCATTCACTTCCATTGAATGGACGAAAGATACAATGAAAGTGAATGCTGACTGAGGCTTACATTCTTCCAAACATATTTTTTTTAATGGAAGAAAGTCAGAAAGATTTGAAATAACATGAGGGTGAGTGTGGTGGTGAGAGCGTGGTTGAGCGCCGGCTTGTAAATGAAGAGCGAGATCAGGAGATGAGGACAGTAAGAATCATCACCTGGCAATGATTGTTTTTAACAGCTGTTTGTCATTGCAGTGAGAGTTGGAAATCCTTACTGATCAAGGCACTACTTTCATGTCACATACACTACACAAGCTGCACTAATTATTGGGTTTTATATCAATTCAGACAAGCGTGTACCACCCGCAAATGGATGGCTTGGTCAAACGGTTTAATCAAACCCTGAAAATCATGATTCGAAAGTTTGTGCACAAAGATGCTCGGAATTGGGATAAGTGGCTTGAACCCCTGTTATTTGTGGTTTGAGAGGTCCCACAAGCCTCCACGGGGTTCTCCCCATTTGAATTGTTGTATGGGTGTAAGCCTCGCAGTGTCTTAGACGTCATGAGGGAAAATTGGGAGGAGGGACCTTGAAACGGCAAAAACAAAATTCCATACGTTCTTAACCTGAGAGCAAAACTCCACACATTGGGGCAGCTATCACAGGAGAATTTGCTACAGGCTCAAGAACATCAGTCCTGGTTGTATAACAGGGGAGCTCGGCTACGGGAATTTACACAGGGAGATAAAGTCCTTGTATTACTACCTATGTTAAGCTCTAAATTACTCGCAAAGTGGCAAGGGCCCATGGATGTCACATGGCGAGTCGGGGAAGTCAATTATGAGGTTAAACGAACGGCTAGGGGTGGAGCATGGCAAATTTACCACCTCAACCTCTTAAAACCATGGAGGGAGGCGGTCACCATGTCTTTGGTGATGGTGGTTCCGGAGAGGGAGGAGCCTTCAAATGCTGACCCTTCCGTTCGGTTTGTTTGGGGCCCTGGCTATGTTCAGCGCCTTATGGACCGAGTCCTCAGATCACACTCTGCGAACGCCGCTGCCTATCTGGATGACATCATTATATACAGTAATGATTGGCAGCGGCTTATTCAGCATCTGAAGGCAGTTCTGAGGTCACTGCAATGGGCGGGACTCACGGCAAACCCCAAGAAGTGTGCAACTGGACAGGTGGAAGTACGGTATCTGGGGTTCCACTTGGGTCACGGGCAGATGCGTCCCCAAATTGATAAGACTGCAGCGGTTGAGGCCTGCCTGAGACCAAAGACCAAAAAGGAGGCTGGCTATTATAGAAGGGAGCCCCAGACCCGGTCCAGTGGTCAGAGCCACGCCAACAGGCTGTTATGCAGGTGAAAGCTGCGCATTGTGGCGGGCCATTGTTACATGCTCCTGATTTTGCTCTCCCTTTTGTTTTACAGACCGAAGTGTCGGACAGGGGGTTGGGAGACATGTTGTCCCAGGTGGTCGAGGGGGAGGAGCGCCCAGTGCTGTACATCAGCTGAAAGCTTTTAGCGAGAGAGGCGGGGTACAGCACCGTTGAGGAGAGAGTGTCTGACCATCAAGTGGGCAGTCCTCACTCTTCGGTACTACCTCCTGGGTTGGGCTTTCAACCTCTGTTCGGACCACTCCAGTGGCTCCATCGCATGAAGGATACCAACGAGTGGATCACCCATTGGTATCTGGCTCTTCAGACTTTTAAGTTCGAGGTTTTCCAATGGACAGGGACGCAGATGGCTGTTGCAGACTTTCTCTCCAAAAATGGGGGGAGGGGAGTACTGGGCAGGCCGGATGGCTCCCTGGCCTGAGTCGGACGGTGGGGGTATGTGGTGGTGGGGGCATGGTTGAGCGCCGGCTTGTGAATGGAGAGTAATATCAGGAGATGAGAATGGTAAGAATCATCACCTGTCAATGACTGTTGTAACAGCATAACAGCTGTTTGTCATTGCAGTGAGAGTTGGAGACGGATTTAAGAGCGAGTCAGGTGCCAGCGAGGGGAGAGAGAGCTGAACATGCAGTATGTGTGTTGTGGAAGCTTCACTGTCTGGCTGAAAAGCACAGTTTTACGTTGGCCGCTGAAAAGTGTTATTTTTGTTTGAGTTGCATCCAGAGTGTGTAAATAAACTCCTTTCCCCACATATGAACTTGTTACAGTGAGTCAATAATTTTTAGGTGAATAAATTTTTTGGATGAACTATCCAAAGTGAACTGCAGCCTTTACACGGAACTTTGGAAGCCTTCTTAAAGGCTGTGTATGTGTCTGTTTATTTGGATGTCTATTTTGTCTTTAATGTTAGCTTGTGTTTGTAAGTGATCATCACTTTGTTAGTAATAAGCCACTGTTAATTGATTAATGCAAAAACAAGTTGTTCTTAAGTACAATAATTTACTGCAGCTCTTGTAAATCCTGTTTCATAAATTTTTTGTCTGCTACAAGTAAGTGACGCACATTCATTTCAGCACCTAAATTAACAGATTACATTTCCAAATTCCAGAAACATACCTTACACAAGTAAGCAAAACAGACATGAATGCTTGGTTTATATCCTACACTTTGAGGTTGGTTTCAATGTAAATCACTTAGCCAATCATTTGTCAGATTTCCGGGGGGGAAATAAAAAATGAGATTTCATGACAAATTTATTAATACTTATCAATAGCCCACCCGCAATAACCATTGTTGTTGGCCGTTATTAAAGGAAATACTTATTGTTATTCAGTACAGGTTAAGCTCATCAACAGCATGTGTGGCATGATGCTGATTACCACAAAAAAACAAAAATCGAGGTTACAATGGGGCACTTACAATGAAAGGGAACGGGGCCAATTTCTTGAGGATTAACATGCAGAAACATACAGTTTATAATTTTAAAAAAGTACTTACATTAATTCTTCTGTTAAAACTTGTGTATTATTTGAGCTGTAAAGTTGTTTAAATTGTTGTTTTGTGGGATTCAAGGGTTTACGTGTTACATTGTCATGGCGACGAAGTTGTAGAATTGGATATTACACATAAATGGTTGGTAAGCAGTTTTATCACACTAAAATCATGTTAACACGCATGTTGTTTACATCTTGTGGCTATACTTTTAAAACAGTGAGTATTTTAATACGGATTGGCCCCACTGACTTTCACTGTAAGTGTCTTAGTGTAACCCAGATTTGTCCTTTGTTTAAAGAAAAGTTGGAACATTGATTAACTTGTATTGAACCTGGGATATTCCTTCAATGTGGTAACCCAGAAATCAATTTATTTTCTTTAAAGAGCCACAGTTCTGTTACGCAGCAGATATGCAAGATCTGTGAAACAGGCCTAAGGTTGCTTGAGAGGCAGATTTGCTATCTTAACACACCTTGGCAAAAGAGCCGAATGACAAGACAAATAAAGAGGCTTAGGTGCTTTTTGGAGTGAATTAAATATAGACATCTAAACTCATGCAATTATGCAATTAGCCTGGTGAAAGTCATCTAATAAATGACAAGAATGCATACAGTGCAAAAACTTCTGGAAACAAAATAGCTTGTATTGTTACATATCACACAGTTAACTCCTGAGTATGTTCAGGGAGTAGGCAGTACTGTATACGGCCTCCCAGAGTGACCTTTGGAATGTGGAATGTTTGGAATGCAACCCACGGTGTGTCACTGACAATGTGGTGTGGAATTCTGACCTGAGGTTTCCTCTTTGCAACCGGTTTCTTAAAAATGTCTAACCTGTAAATGCATTTTTCCATGCCTTATTTAAGTGTTTAATTAGGGGGTGGTCTTTAAAATAAAACATTTGTGGTGTAGCTTGGTGCAGTTTGCTGTAACTGCTGAATCGAACCAAAATGTATTTAACCTGGATTTGTGCACCTTTGTGTAACGAAGCAAAGTTGTTTGTAGTCTCTGGTGGAGCCTTTTACCCCCATGCTGAGCCAGGTTCTGTCTCCCCCAGCCATCTGTGTTCTGTGAAGGATTAACCTCTTGTACAAAAGAAATGAAAAGATCCACTTCCCACTTTCCATTGTCACAGTTTATCTGGAACTTTTTCAGCTCAGCATGCAAAGCTCACTTCCTGTTGGCTTGCCAACTAATCAGTGACGTAACATTTGCGACATTTACTGGAAAAAAGTTTCAATGCCTCACTGCAGACGTTTTCTAAATTGGAGAATCCCATGACTTGTATTTGAGTTGCAATATGAGTAACTTCTCAATAATGATAGTCAATAAATTGATAAGTAGTGTGCATATAAAATGTGACATGTTAGGTTTTCACAAAATTATTGTTAATACTTTAAAATAAGGTTCTTTTCGTTATCATAAGTTAATGCATTGGGTGTCATGAACTAACAATTAACATTTTTACAGCATTCATTAATCTTGGTTAATCTATCAAAATGCTAATGTTAACACTGTGTAATAATATAATAACTAATGTTAATGTATACAAACTTTAATGTAAAAAACATAATAATATGTGCGTGTGTGTGTATGTGTGTGTAAAAGAATGCATATGTTCAAATTAGGCTATTCATTCTTTCTTATTTAAATATCTATTTATTTTCAGTTATTTTATTATAATTATAAATAATAAAATAATACATAATCATTATTTGTCTATATGTATATATACACTGGTGGCCAAATGTTTGGAATAATGTACAGATTTTGCTGTTTCGATAGAAAATTGGTAGTTTAATTCACCAAAGTGGCATTTAACTGATCACAAAGTATAGTCAGGACATTACTAATGTAAAAAACAGCACCATCACTATTTGAAAAAAGTCATTTTTCATCAAATCTAGACAGACCCCATTTCCAGCAGCCATCACTCCAACACCTTATCCTTGAGTAATCATGCTAAATTGCTAATTTGATACTAGAAAATCACTTGCCATTATATCAAACACAGTTGAAAGCTATTTGGTTCGTTAAATGGAGCTTAACATTGTCTTTGTGATTGTTTTTGAGTTGCCACAGTATGCAATAGACTGGCATGTCTTAAGGTCAATATTAGGTCCAAAATGGCAAAAAAGAAACAGCTTTCTCTAGAAACTCGTCAGTCAATCATTGTTTTGAGGAATGAAGGCTATACAATGCTTGAAATTGCCAAAAAAAAAAAAAAAAAAAAAAACTGAAGATTTCATACAAAGGTGTACACAACAGTCTTCAAAGACAAAGCACAACTGGCTCTAACAAGGACACTAACAAGAGGATAAGTACATCAGAGTCTCTAATTTGAGAAATAGATGCCTCACATGTCCTCAGCTGACAGCTTCATTGAATTCTACCCACTCAACACCAGTTTCATGTACAACAGTAAAGAGAAGACTCAGGGGTGCAGGCCTTATGGGAAGAACTGCAAAGAAAAAACACTTTTGAAACAGAAAAACAAAAAGAAAAGATTAATGTTGGCAAAGAAACACAGACATTGGACAACAGATAATTGGAAAAGAGTGTTATGGATCTTAACCCCATTGAGCTTTTGTGGAATCAGCTAGATTGTGAGGTGTGTGAGAAGTGCCTGACAAGACAGCCACATCTATGGCAAGTGCTACAGGAAGCGTGGGGTGAAATGTCACCTGAGTATCTGGACAAACTGACAGCATGCCAAGGATCTGCAAAACTGTCATTGCTGCATGTGGACAATTTTTTGATGAGAACTCTTTGAAGTAGTTTATGAAGTTCTGAAAATGTTTTGTTTTTTTCAAATTGTAATAGTAATTTTTCACATTATTAATGTCCCGACTATACATTTTTATCAGTTGAATGCCACTTTGGTGAATAAAAGTACCAATTTCTTTCCATAAGAGCAAAATCTGTACATTATTTCAAATGTTTGGCCGCCAGTGTATATATATATATATATATATATATCACATATAAATTAACCAAGATTAATAAATGTCATAAATGATGTTTATTGTTTGTTCATGTTAAAACTATGTTAACAAATGCAACCTTATTGTAAAATGTTACTAAATCATTAAACATGCATTATTTAGACATTTTTATTATAAGTTGAATCATATAAAGAAATGTTAATTAAATATAAGTAATGTAAATATTATTTCAAATAAATACATATTATTTAATATAAACCTATATATGCAAGATATTCCTTATGCAAAAGCAAATCTTTACAAAAAATAGGTATGCAGTGTGAATGTGGAAAAATGCAATCATTGATAAAGGTCTAATGCGAGGAGTGGCTAATTACTCAGATTGTTCATTTTGTCATTATAGATAAAGCTCAGATAAAGAGAAAACAACTATGCAACCTTCTTGTCTCTTTAGCTGTAATCCTGTTTTCTGCTAGTCTTTGGAGTTATGGGAGTAACTGAGAGTGAGATCTTTGAGAAACTATTCTGCACTTTCCATATGAGAGAACAACCAGTCCATAGTGAGATAATTAATACTCAGTCCTCAAGCTGTACAATTTCTTTTCATGGTTTGTCATATTATCTCTGGCATCTTCAAAGGGAATATTTTGTGTTGTGTCACATGTCAGTGAAATTGCAAAGTAGAACACGATGCCATTCTTATGCATGTGTGTCTGTATTTAAGACAGACACATACACAGAAAGAACAGACAGTACACACTCCCATTATTATTACCCTGTTTGCCCAATTTGTCTCTTGGTTGCAAAAACTACCTGCATAGCCAGACAGTTAGTTAGAGTCTGCCAGACTTAGACAGTTAGCTGGGGCTGATGAAGGTTTGTTAAGCCACTGTGATGACTGCATGATCAGGGCTGTAACTGTTGTGGATCATGCAACATCCCAGGATCATCCCAGACACCGATACACACAGATGCCCGGCTCTGAGCCAGTTAGGCAGGGATGGTTAGACTGCCTGCTGTGAACATTGTAAATATGCTTTGCCACATATTCTCAGCTTAAGTTAAAGTTTTAGCTATAATGTACATAGAGACAGTGGAAAACATTGGATATTAAGATTGAAAGGCCACTATGATTATTGAACAGTCAGGCTGTTGCAGAAAAGAACAGTATGTAACATCTATCCTGTAAGTGATTGTTTGTACTTTCATCAAACAATCTAAGAAAACTGGAGGAATTACATTGAAGGAAATTAGTGTGAGACAGAGTCATCCTATTTTACAGCTTTACTGAGGGGATGTTTTGCTTATACATTTACAGCCTTGCATGTGATGAGGTGCGTATATTTGTTCTGGTAATGTGCTTATGTTTTTGTTTATCATTATGTCAGTCTGTCTGACTGTGTGTGTGTGTGTGTGTGTGTGTGTGTGTGTGTGTGTGTGTGTGTGTGTTTTCCTTCTAAAATACTGACCCTTGCACTTCCGGTTAGTTTAAAGACGATTCAGAGCAGCTCAACAGCAGGAAGTGAAAGTTAAGCCACCCTCTTGTTTTGTCTACCCTGAGCGAGCACTGTTAAAATGACCTGCTCACTCAGACTTTTAGAGAGGCAATGAATGAGATGACCTTTGATGACCTAAAGTGATCAGGTGGCCTTTGACCTGAGTGCTTAAAGAAGATAAGGAAGAAGAAAATAGGTTTGCTTACAGCTAAATAATGAAATTACTAGAACCTCATTTAATCAACCCATAAAAGTGACAAAAGATGACAAAAAAAGGAAGAAAAAAAAAGAAAAAAAGGACGAGCACAAAAGAGACTGCAGTTCATAGAAGCTATTTATATTAGCCTACAGTAGTGTTTTAACACTAAGCAATCTCGTACTTGCAGGCATTTTGAAAGGTAACCTGAGTGAGCAGCTTCCTTGACTTAAAACAAAATTCTGGGTATTTTACAATTTTATGTTTGAAATAACCTGGAATATTCCACTGGCTTCTATTGTAAGTGTACCACTGTAAATGTATTGCCTGTCCTTTTTTTTACAAACTGAGGGATGAAAGAGAATTATTTCATGCGGTAATTGACAGCATGCTGTAAATGCTGTCCATAGATTAGCCATAAAATTACTTCAATATACTCAGCAGTTTTACTACTAATAAACAAGCAACAAATAAGTAACAATATTAATTTAGAGCAATATACAGTACTAAAATAATAAAGTAATAAAATATTTGTTTTTTAGACCCCTTCTTCATTACCATGAAGTAATTGTAAGCTAAGATCCTGATCTTATCATACACTTAAGATGTTAAAATTACAGACTTATGTAAAAAGTCTGGCACTTATACCACAGGTATGAAGGTTAAAATATTTTATGTCATTTTTTACAACTCCTGTACACAGCAGACCATGTGTTTTGAATATGGACAAAAAACAGTTCAAGAAAGAAAACATAAACCAAAAACGAATGTGTTTTTTTTTTGTTTTTTTTGCAGAATCTAACTGAAAATGAGAACAAAATCCCTTTCAATTGTTCCGGAGTGAAAATTGTATTTTGAAATGCTAATTTTTTTCCAATCATTTTTTCATGAGACCATGTTTAGTTTATCACAGTACATTTTTGGAATTACAACACTTCCTGTTACCTGAAACAAATCAGGCTTCTCTCTTTTTAGTAGAACACAATCATGCGCTTTGATTCTGAAGGACACCGCTAGTTTAAAAACCAATGTAAAAAAAAATACAAATCATGTGGCCTGCAAAAGGTGACGTTTACTCCAAATGCGCCCTCACTGTGTTGTGTGTGCATGCAGGAGAGAGATTTAGTCTATTAATTGATTTTTGGTGGTCAAATGAATATTTGAAATATTCAAAATATTTTTGGGAAATATTGAATATTAAGAATACATACGTTACTTTATATAGGCTACTGTATACTATGCTTTTTATGATTTCTATCCTGAAAATTCCCCTACTTTCCCCTAAAATGTAATCGCTTATTTTTAATAAATAAATATATTTTTAATAATAAATATAATGGGGACTTTAACAGCTTGTTAAACATGATGTGTGTTGTGAAAAGCTTTATACAAATAAATATGACTTGACTTGACTTTTTGCAAGTTGGTGATGCAAGTCATTATTTTGAGCTTGTTCTTCCAAAACAGGTGCCTTGTTTATCTTGTGAGATTTGGAAACACTGCAACTGGTACATCACCCAGAGAGTACTGTCATTTTAAAAAGAATGCTTTTAACTGTTCTTTTATATCATTCTAACTGATTATCATTTGGAAAGGAGGCTACAAAATGCCAAAACCGGAATGAAAAAATACTGTTTCTGAAGTTTATACACTTTAACTAAGTTACTTGTGGAAGTACTGTAAGTCTGACTGCCTTTCTCTCTACCACTGTTGTTCCGACCCTGAGCCCTGTAGATAGATTAGGTTTGGCATTAGCGGTCGTCTCTCTCTGTCAGTGCTGATTGCCCCAGACTGATTGATTTCTGCAGAGGAAACGGGAGCCTAATAATTACTTTCACATATGAGCACAATACGTGGCTTTAGAGATGTTTGGTTGACTGATCTATTTCTGAGAACATAAAAGTTAGATCCGCTTATTAGTGGAAGTGACAAGAAAAACTTAAAAAGAAAAACTTTTAGGTCTGATCAGTTCCCGAACTGCAATGAATAGCAGTGCCGATCTTCACAAACTGTGGATGAACATCTTCACAAATTGAGGATGAACAGGATCTCATTGACTAAAACTGATTCATTCTCATTCTAAATAATAGCATTGGGCATTCTCTTTGTTAAAAGGATAGTCCACCCACCCAAAAATGTATATTCTGTCATCATTTACTCACCCTAATGTTGTTCAAACCATGACTTTCTTTGTTCCATAAGGAGATGTTAGATAGAAGGTTATGGAATGGCAGCCTCAGTCCCCATTCACTTTCATTGTATGTAAAAAGATTTCACAACTGTGTGAAAGAAAGTCACAGAGGTTTGGAATAAAATGAAGGTGAGTAAATAACAACAGAATTATCATTTTTGGGAGAACATTACCTTAATAATAAGTGGTCCCTTCTCCACCTTTGTAGCCCACTCCATCTGATTTATTATTGTAGGGGTTTGTGTGTGGCTTTATTTTTCTGAGGTGTGTTCTGTCAGATAACAGGTTCAGAGCCAATAGGCGCATGCCTGACTTCCCACTGGCTCCATCATGCACTTAACTTCTGCTAATCAATCAGTCACAGGAGGGAGTACATGTGTTCCCCTTTCCCAACTTCAGTAGAAAGGATAGATAGACCAATGAATGAATCTCCATTACCAACAGTAACCTTCAGTCAGACAGATATGGTGTTTCCTGCATCTGAGACTGAAATGCATGGTAGAGGAAATAGAGGAACCACTGAGTGCTCTTATCAGAGTATATTCTGCACTCAGCATAACAGAGAATACAAAGTCATAAAATACAGCACCATTGCATGATAATCATTCTATCTAATACACAAAACAGACAATAATTAACATAACCGATGATATATAGTACACAGAATGGAGAAAGCTTTGAATGAAGCTCTAATTCACATATTATGATTGTGAATGCACCTTTTGTTTCTTGTGAATAAAATGTGGCTGTGTTGTTTAAAGAGAAGAATATGCATCTGGTGACCTCTGTCTTAACAATCCATGTATGTGGCTTGTTGCTATTCTTTTTCGGTTCTTCCGTATTTGCCAACCATTAATCTCCAGTGTCGTAAAAGGAAACATGCTGCGGTGACAACAGGAAATGTGGGCTGTAAAGCTCATGAGTTTCTTTGCCATGAGACTGGCCCAGCGCTTGAAAACAGGTTACCATTGCGTAAAAAAGAAGGGTGGGTGGATGCACCATAAGGATTTCTTCAGGGTGTGTAAACATACAGACTCGGTTTTTGATGTCATACAGTATGTATGAAATCAACTGCTCTTTATCAATGGATACCTCTGAGAGTTCTGTCGTCTCCTAACTGTTGTCTTACCTGAGTGTGTTGTTCAAATTATACTGATAACTGTTGAGATCTCAGTGAAACACAGTAAACAGATCTTGACATTCAGACAAAAACTACTTAAAACAATTCATAGACAGTAAACCTCTGAATCATGTGACTGATTTTTACTGTTGTACAAAAGTGGACGTTATAATGAACACAGTGAAGAGATGGTCTTGTATTCCTTGACCTCTGACTTTGGCTCAGCAGAACATAAGAGCTCATTAGTGTGTCAGAAAGAGAGGGGTGACCCAGCTGCGGGTGACTTTGTTCCAGCTTCATGCTAGGTCAACAACATGGCCAGCCATGAACCCAGTTAGGGATACATGGCAGGATTGAATCTGTTATGTTTTATAATGACTGGAAATTCATCTGACTGGTCTCACTGTGAAATCCGTAACAGTAGGTTGAATTTTCTTTAGCTAAAATCGGTCTGTGCTTACCGAAATGCAAAACACTGCCCCCAGTGTCGAAAGAGGTAAGTGTTGTCAGGCGTATGAGCATGTGTGAGCTCCATTTTCCAGGTGTAATGTCCATGGAGGGGCGTCAGAAGCAAGTTGTTATCAGCTGTACAGCCTGTAATCCAGTGAAGATGAATGCATATTTTATAAACTGTATTGCAAAATTGTCTGATTGGAGATGGCGCTTGTGGGTGAGTCTGCATAATGTGTCCAATCCTAGGGTACCGGAGCTCTTGTGTGATCATGTTGAACTTTACTTTTTTTTTCTTTTTTTTTTTTTTTTTGTAGCATGGATGAGCTTGAACTTTCATGCTGGTCCAAGTTAGTTTACCAAGCATCTCATTAGTTTGTTGATTTGCTGTGCAAGTGTATAGTGGCCAAACTCTGAAGCTTAAAAAATCACACAAAGTCAGCATAAAAGAAATCAATACAACTTCAGTGGTTAAATCCATGTCTTAAGAAGCAATATGATTGGTGTGGGTCCCAACCAGTTGGTGGTGATATGCACGACAATTGCGAATCACCAAAAACAAAAGAAGAAGAATGTGGAAGTGAAAGTATTTTTTTTATTTATTTATAGTAAAAAGGACTTAAAATTTGATCTGTTTCTCACCCACACTTATCATATCGCTGTGTATGACTTATTTCTGTAGAAATCAAATGAAGATTTTTAGAAGTATACAGTCTCACAGCTCTTTTGATCCATAAAATGCAAGTGAATGGGTGCCAAATTTAAACATTTTGAAGCTCCAAAAAACACATAAGTCAGTATAAAAGTAATCCATAAGACTACAGTAGTAAAATCAACGTCTTCAGTAGTGATGTGATATGTGTGGGTGAGAAACAGATTAATATTTACTGTTAGTCCTTTTTTACAATAAATTATCCTCCCTGCTCAGTCAATCTCCACTTTAACTTTCACTTTCACATTCTTCTTGTGTTTTTAGTGCAGTAGCGGTTCTAGCTTGTATGGCGCCCTGGGCGAAACCCGCTTCAACACGCCCCCAAAGTTGGGGGGGGGGGGGGATGATTGTGAATGAGGCCGCCCCCTCAGTTGTTGACCGGGGGGTGGGGGTGCCGCCCCCTCGTGCCTCATACTACCCACCCACAAGATGCCACCCTGGGCAACTACCCATGTCACCCATGCCTAAATCCGCCACTGTTTTAGTGATTCACATTATTCATGCATATCGCCCCCTACTGGGCAGGGAGAACAATTTCTAGCAAAAAAGGACTTAAATATAGAACTGTTTCTCACCCACACCTATCATATCTCTTCTTAACACATGGATTAAAACATTGGAGTCATATGGATCACTTTAATGATGCCTTGATGTGATTTTTAGAGCATCTAAATTTTGGCACCTATTCACTTACAGAGCTGAGATATTCTTCTAAAATCTTCATTTGTGTTCTGCAGAAGAAAGAAAGTCATACACATCTGGGATGGCATGAGGGTGAGTAAATGATTAGAGAATTTTCATTTTTGGGTGAATTATCCCTTTAAACTGGTTAAGAAGTCTGGTGGGGACACCAGCATCCCAACATCTATTACAATCCCAGGCATGGGAAACAAAACATTATTGGCAATACTGGTCTATTTAAAAGGGATGTGTGGTTATGTTTTATTGAAATCATAAAGATTTCTGAAACTCACAGAATATTTTCTGTTGTAGCAGATATGGAAAAGTCTTCTTTAAACCTATTGATTGGTTGGTTGGTGGCATTTCATGATCTTGAGTTAAAACTGATTGCTCCAGAATCTGCATGCTGCAAATATCTTAACAATCCTAATGTATAATGTTTAATGTGTTCTAAAACTCAGACTATGAGTGTTTATTTCTAATGTAAAAAAAAAAAAAAAACGCCACCATGCTCCACTTCTTGCTTTTCAGTGAATATTTGAGTCAATGATATGCTCAAATATAGCTCCTACCAGTCTAAGAATAGAACGCAGTCAGGCTATTCATAGCAGAGGCTGTTACCTCAATATAGCTAGCATCATTGTAAAAGTGCTGCCGCTGCCATGGAAATAAGAGCCTTCTGTTCCTGTTTTTCTTCTATTTTCTCCCTCTGACTTGACGTCAGCGCAGCCCTGAAGTGCACAGCTCGGCCTAGCAGCCGCCCAGGGTACGCTCTATACTTTAGTCATGTCTGTCTACAGAGGAGCCCTTCAACATCGTCTTTGTGTATGGAAGAGAGCCTCAGGGCAGAAAACACTGTTTTTTTCTCCAGCTGTTATGATGAAGATACAAATATATCTATCAGTTGCTCACTGATCCACCCCACCAAAACAATGGCCCCTGTTGATGACTTCACAAAGTCACTAAAGTTCTTCTCAACACAGTTCTTGAATTGTAGCATTGTTTTTTTTTTTTTTTACCTCTGGTTCAGTGAGTGCTTATGCAGAGCTGAACGTTTTTTTGTCACAAGGGAATGGTAAACACTGCCACATGTAAGAACAGTGCTCCCTGTATTCTTCTACTGTGGAAATATAGACATGCCTTTCAACACATCTGTACAGCATGATAAGTTTTTAAGGAAAGACTGATTCTCAGCAATCGTTCAGCTCTGCACATGCAGACTTCTCTGAGTCGTTTGTATTACATTATTCACTTCATAGTGCTAAAGTTAGAGTGGAATCATCTCCAGGCATCTTAGTCAGAATTTAGGGGAAAAGGGTGTGAGTCAATGACAGGGGTCGCTGTCCTTTTCTGCATATCACTGCCCCCTTTGCCGTTTTGTGGCCCGTTCTGCATAACACGGCGGCTCATTTCAGCTTATCGCGGCCCATTCGGGCCGTTTCACGGTCGGCCTGGTTCTCCCGATGGCCAGTCCGCCCCTGATCGGCCCTAAAGTGCGTCGGCCCACCAAGAAAATGCCCGGTATGCCAGATTGCCAATCCAGCCCTGGTCAATGCAGTCTTGTGAGAGAGCAGAGCGCACCCAGAGGCCATGGTGTTTACGTTTTGGGGCCCATCACGTGCAGAAAATGCAGCCTCTTTTATCCAGTCCATTCAGCTGACTGAAAAGCTAATGGGGCAGTTACAGGTTGTATGATCTCAGCTGACTCCTCATGCATGTTTACTGTGGCCTGCATTCAGTATGCCCTTTCAAAGTGACTAAAGAAAGGCAATTTAAGTCATAGCGATCAAGACACTGGTTAAATTTAGATCCTTTTTTCTGTTTTTTTTTTTTTTTTTTTTTATTATTTTTTGTGTGACATCTCAAAAGGCATTTATTGTTGTTAAAAGACAGATTACTATATGACTGTTCTACTTTATTTTTCTGTTTGTGGCTCAATTTGTTCCGTAAACTATTTATAAACTTACTGAAAGAAGTATGAAAAAATCTTTGCACACAGTGTTTGTGTGATAGTGGTAAATGAAATATACTAGCAGCAGTTTATGACTATTTAAAGCTCTTTGAGATTTTGTCTGTCTGTAGTTTCCAAATGCTTAATTACTCCACATTTTTTATCTTGCAAAAATAAGGTTGTGACTGATCTCAAAAAGGAAGTACAGCATATCTGTCTGCAGTGACTCTAAAAGAGCTTTTGACTCTTATACATTCTAGCCAAGCTCCCTTGGACCCTTCTGCACTGTTTACCAGCTCTATTTCAGAAACACATGAGTAACCTCACATACACTTTATGCTGGGTCTAGGCTGTATGAATCATGATTCACAAAAGTCAAAAAACAGTTTTCAATATGTGATCAAAGCAATCCTTGTTTTTTTTTTTTTTTTTTTATGATTTCCCATGTATCATAACGGTCTATTGTCCCATGTAAGTGTTCAGTGCTTGGGCCACTTCTCTTCTCTATATACACAACATCACTGGGACCCATCATTCAGGCACATGGTTTCTCTTACCATTGCTATGCTGATGACATGGAACTCTACTTGTCTTTCCAGCCCAATGACACCACAGTGACTGCTCGAATCTCTGCCTGCCTGGCAGACATCTCAGCCTGCATGAAGGAACACCACCTGCAACTTAACCCAGCCAAGACCGAACTCCTTGTCTTTCCAGCCAACCCTGTTGTTGAACACAACATAACCATGCAGCTGGGTGCAACTACAGTAATGCCTTCCAAAACGGTCAAAAATCTAGGGGTAACCATCGATAACAAACTACATTTCACAGACCACATCTCAAAGACTGCAAGATAATGTAGATTTACACTCTACAATATCAGGAAGATAAGACCCTTCCTCTCTGAACATGCCATACAACTTCTTGTTCAGTCACTTGTCATAACTAGACTGGACTTCTATAACACTCTCATTGCAAGCCTCCCTGCATGTGCAATTAGACCCCTGCAAATGATCCAGAATGCAGCAGGACGTCTGGTCTTTAATCAACCAAAGAGAGGGCATGTTACACCACTCTCTGTCTCTCTTCACTGGCTGCCGGTTGATGCAGGTATAAAGTTCAAGGCTCTGATGCTGGCATACAGAACAGTCACTGGGTCTGCTCCAGCATACCTAAAATCATTTCTGCAGAGCTACGCACCCACTAGAAGCCTGCGGTCGGCTAAGGAACGTCGCCTTGTTGTACCAATACAAAGGGGCACCAAAACATTTTCCTGGACTTTCGGCTTCATCATGCCACGTTGGTGGAATGACCTTCCAAACTCCATCCATGAAGCTGACTCACTCTCTGTCTTCAAAAAACGACTAAAAAAAACACATCTTTTCCATGAGCACTTAACCAGTCACTAAAAAATAAAAAAACTTTCCTTGTTGCATTTTAATCTGTTTTGAATGCTATTCTGATGCTAGTGAAACTTTGTAATAAGGCACTTTTTGTACCACTGTCTCCTTAAGATGATTTGCTTATGTTTTCCTCTTTTGTAAGTCGCTTTGGATAAAAGCGTCTGCCAAATGAATAAATGTAAGGAGAATGCTTCTGAGAATGGAAAAATGCACAGCTAATTCCCACTGAAGTCGAGTTCCACTAAAAAATTCCACTCCCTCTCTTCTTTCTCATTGTGTGCTTAAAATAACCCTGCAAAATATAAAACCTAGTCATTCCATAAAGGAAACAACAATATTTTTAACAGACATATGATATTGTCAGTCTAAGACCAACCCTGAACAGACTAATAACAGTCCATACAATTTTCTGACCACTGTATGGGTGCTTGGGGGAAAAAAATGCACATTGGCCTAACCAAACTGCAATAATGTCCAATAAGCCCCACCTCCTATTTTTAAATATGATTTAATAAAAAAAAAAATAAAAAAAAAACCCATGACACAAACTATTAATTTTTAAGATTCAAGCATAAAAATTTTATTTAAAAAGAAAAAGTAAACATTTTTCAATTCATAAATAACCAAATAAAGTATTTGTTGTTAATGACATCAGTGTTATGCATAAATAAAACAGGCAAGACAACTTCCGTCATAAAACAGCAGTCTCTGGTTCTTCTTCCTCCTCTTTAGACCTATGACAACATAGTCAGGTCTGAGTCTTGTGTTATTCATTACACTCCCACGTGGGAGGCAGAGTGCGCCCATACAGTACGCATAGTTTCAGTCTGGAAATACCACCAGGGAGTACGTCCCTTTCGATGTGCGACACAGACAGTCCACCGACCACCCTGGTGCTCTTTCTGTCCCTCCGAAGACCAATAACACCAGTCATGCAGCACTAGGAACGCAGACAAATGTCTCCGGTATCCTCCGGCGCTTATAATTCCATAAACACGGAGTTGGAAGCTTCAGAAAGGACTCATTCCTTTTGAATTGATGTGTATGCCCTCATGGCTGTTGATCATAATTTTTCTTCAAACTTTGTAGCACACATTTATGCACACGAAATCCTCAGCGTTCTTGCAGGGCAATGGAGGGCACCCATTGGTTTCTGCAACGGCTTTCCTTGCAGTAACTGCCCACCTCGTTCAGTTTGAGATGCTCGGCTTGTGGGTTCTGTGGAGGATAACGAAATAATGAGCGTTGGTTTACATTGACAGTAGCTTGTTCGTTGCTCTCCAGATTCGTTTTAATATGCATTTGTAATACGCGAATAAATACTTACAGTTACAAGTATGCAGTGGAGGTCTCTGGGTTCGTTGGCGTTGTTGTCGGTGGAGATCGGCTCACCGAGAACCTGTGCCAGACGCCTCATGCCGGAGACGCGCACAATGTTGATGTCGATGTCACAGCAGAAGGCTTGGATGAGCGTGAAGTGGATCTGCAGCGCAACATCATTCTCATCCTCCTCGTCGGTCGCGAGGACGCACAGGACTACGCTGTCTGGGTCTCTGTAAACGTTAACAAATGCATATTTAGTTAAACATGCAATTTAGTTTTCCAGTTTGGACTACTATTTCACATATCTGAATACCCGTTGACATGCGAGCGAGTGAACACTTACACATTCATCAGCTGTGCAGACTCATAGACTCCCACTGTCAGACAGTTCTGCCGCTGTGCAGCCACTAGCAGCTCCTCGAGAGCTTCACTCACAGTTTCCATTCTTCAAAGAAAAAACAATGGTTAGTTTTAACTTGTGAAAACCCTGAAAGCACAAAACTCTTTCTAACCCTCTTTCGTTGAAACTACGAAATGCCACTTACTTTCTGTCAGTGCTGTTGCATCCAACAAGTTCCTCCAGAGTCATGTTTTCCTTGTAATTGTAATATAATCCAGAAATCGAAATTCCCCCAAATAATACAATTCCAGTAGTTACGCTCTTGGATGATAGTAGTAATCCACAGCGAAACCGAGGGGTTTCTCTCTAGGATAACGATCAGATACTTCTCGTTCCGATACTCTCTCGACCAGTGTTTGATTTGAATCCGTGGGACGCGTAATCTTTATAGTGGGAGTAGAAGTAGTAGGCGTGGTTGAAACTGCTGCCGAAACATCATGCTAATTGGCCTGGAGGTTTCTATGGAGTCTCCTTTTGTGTCAAGTATTGTCAACTGCAGTTGCTTTTGTTTAAGAAAGAATCAAGGGGCTATGCACTACAATGAAATCATGCAAACTCATTTGTTAAAACATAAGATTTAAGAAAAAATATAGACGGTTGCTGATAGATGGATAGTTTTATGTCTACAGTGTCACAACACTGCAATTGCATAACTTCTGACAATTAAAAATAAACCACCTTAAGTAAGACTGCTATATACATTACTTAATAAAACTATTGCATCCACACTGTAAAATAAAAATGATGGACGCCATATTTTGCATTCATATTAGGCATATATTTATTTTTAAATGTTATTTAATTAATTACTAATATATATATATATATATATATATATATATATATATATATATATATATATATATATATATATATATATATATATTTTTTTTTTTTTTTTTTTTATAAATAATAAAATAATTAATATGCATTCTTACATACGCACGCACGCACGCACACATATTATTATTTGTTAGGCTATATGGCAGGTATCTGTTGACTCATGAGAATTTCAAAGAAACAACTTCATTTCCTTTTTGATTGCTTGATGCATAAATCATCCAGTTCTCAAAACGAACAGGTTTTGGACAGGTTTTATACAACGGTCATGGCATCCTGGAACTATTTTCGTTGTGCAGCACTCCATCTGGTGGCGAGAATGGTCTCTCCTCGCACGAGGAAACGCTCACACAGGGGCATGTATGGGCACGTACCTGAGATGAAGGTGAACATTCTCGGATTACATTAAAACTAAATAAAACTAGATTAAAAACTATATACGAATGTCATCAGTTTCTTTGGTTTCGATGGTTATGGTGAGATCTATTTTTAATCAAACGTCAGATGGTGATGATGTGTTACAACAAAATAAAGATGAGGTGTGAATCGAAACACGGAGTTAATTGTTAGAGGATCTCCATTTTGCATAATAATCTGTTCAATCAGGGTGGTAGTGATTGCATCAGTTGAATTGGATTACAGTTTGAAAAAGTTTTTAAGACCATCAACAACTAACACCTTGCTAAATCATAATAGTTTTGGACATTAGAGTTGCTATTATACAGCCAAGTCACAGTAAAAATGTATGTTAGTATTCAATATTGCTGTAAAACATTTAGTCAATAGACCTGACTGCAACTACCAAAGAATGGCCACAAGGGGATGAACTATACTTTATTGAAGAAATCCCATGTCAAAGTCTTCTCCAGAATGATCCCACATTTTAGGCCTGGTCTATTGTAACTAAAACCTCTGGTTTCAAACAAGTATGTTCAACATTATTTACAAAACTGTACCTAACTTTTCAGTTTTGACGTTTCGGAATACGTTTTAGAGATTTAATACTATAGAGATGTCGACACGAAAGCCTTTATTAATCCTATATTTTTTCCATTTAAATATTATGTTTTATGTCCTTACTATTAGTTTTATAATAGTATATGTTTTATAATGCATAAAACAAAGTAAATGTTTGACACAAGTTTTTATTTTCTCTAACATTGATTTCATAATTTTCTAAACATACAGTACAGTATATATAAATAGATCTACAATGAATTCACCAATACATGGCCTTAAATATTTAAGTGATCTCGTGTACTTTTTAAGCACAGTGTGCTTGTTAAAAAATTATGACATGAGTTTTTATAATCTTCTAAACCTGTTACATACTGCCCAGGTTCTCTCCATTTTGGACAGATAATGTGGAGGAGGAAAGAATACATCGAGCACATCACAAATACTGTTTTCATTAGTTGGTGAGCTATTGAATTGTGAATATTAATTATCTCAAAGACTATCACCACACTTGGCCTCTTTCATCAGAATAGTACAAAAATGGCTTTCTTTACAGCATAAGAACAAAACGTTTAAATGTAAGAGATTATTGCTATATTTTGTGATTACACTATTAATTTCTTAAACATTCTATAAGAAACATGGAAAGCGAGGGGAAACAGTCATATTACTCCCCTCACCATCAGGGCCGTAGCAAGGAATTCTGGCCCCCCTGAATGTATATTGCTCTGGGCCCCTTTCATATAAAAAAATATACAGTTTCAATTTTGTTGTGGGGCCCTCCTGGACCTGTGGGCCCCTAGAATCGTTTCCACTTTTCACCCCAAGCTATGGCCCTGATCACCATGGTTGTTCTGTAATAGTCCCTTAACTGTTGGAGGGGGATCTGTACCTTACAGGTCGTCTCATTAGTACCTGAAGCAAGGCCAGTGACCCTTGTTACTCTTCATACATACCCCCAAACATTTTTTCTGCCTGGCCAGATCAATGTCAATATTGGACTTCCCCCAAATCATTTAATCATCCAGATCATACAATCCACAGGAGCGTCTGTCACTTACCATGTATAATTAAATCCATAATTTTTTTGTAATTTGAGATCTTATATAACAATGATAAAGATACTATTAAATTTTAACTTAAATACATTGGAAATTAGCCAAAGGGCCCACATAAAAACTGAAGTTTTCAACTGGAGGTCCACGAACTCCTGGTGGTCTGCAAAGGTATTGCAGAGGTTAGGTGGACATGTTAAACAGAGGATTTTCATAGAAAATATATCAACATAATCACATACCATATATTTTAAAATGTATTTCAGTACAATTACTTGACTACTTGGATACAAGTAGTCTTCTACTTGAATACACCTCTATTATGATAAATGTTTTAAATGTTTACTATTTCTGAGTGCAGTCATTTTGATATGTTTTGCTGTGGCTTTAAGTCATAAATGTCTAAGTAGTGTAACCGTCCAGAGACAATAATAAAAAAAAAAATTTCTTGAAAAAGAAATGTTGGCACAAGTTGTTTGGAATAATATGATATTATTATTTCTTTAAAAAATAAGCATTGAAACAATTTTGTTTTAAAATAGGCTATTATTATTATAAAAACCAAACATAACAACAGTCATTATGGCCAAACAGTTAAATTTTTGTTTCATTAGACCAGAGGACATTTCTCCAGAAAGTAAGATCTTTGTCTCCATGTGCACTTGCAAACTGCAGTCCGACTTTTTTTTATGGTAGTTTTGGAGCAGTGGCATTTTCCTTGCTGAGCAGCCTTTCAGGTTATGTTGATATAGGACTCATTTACTGTGGATATAGATACTTGTCTAACTGTTTCCTCCAGCATCTTCACAAGGTCCTTTGCTGTTGTTCTGGGATTGATTTGCACTTTTCGCACCAAACTACAGTGCATCCGGAAAGTATTCACAGCACTTCATTTTTCCACAATTTGTTATGTTACAGCCTTATTCCAAAATTGATTAAATTCATTATTTTCCTCAAAATTCTACAAACAATAACCTATATGACAGCGTGAAAGAAGTTTGTTTGAAATCTTTGCAAATTTATTAAAAATAAACAACGAAAAAAATCACATGTACATAAGTATTCACAGCCTTTGCCATGACACTTAAAATTGAGCTCATGTGCATCCTGTTTCCACTGATCATCCTTGAGATGTTTCTACAATTTGATTGGAGTCCACCTGTGGTAAATTCAGTTGATTGGACATGATCTGGAAAGGCACACACCTGTCAATATAAGGTCCCACAGTTAACAGTGCATGTCAGAGCACAAACCAAGCCATAAAGTCCAAGGAATTGTCTGTAGACCTCCGAGACAGGATTGTATCGAGGCACAGATCTGGGGAAGGGTACAAAAAAATTTCTGTTGCATTGAAGGTCCCAATGAGCACAGTGGCCTCCATCATCCATAAATGGAAGAAGTTTGGAACCACCAGGACACTTCCTAGAGCTGGCCGCCTGGCCAAACTGAGCGATCGGGGGAGAAGGGCCTTAGTCAGGGAGGTGACCAAGAACCCGATGGTCACTCTGACAGAGCTCCAGCATTTATCTGTGGAGAGAGGAGAACCTTCCAGAAGAACAACCATCTCTGCAGCACTCCACCAATCAGGCCTGTATGGTAGAGTGGCCAGACAGAAGCCACTCCTCAGTAAAAGGCACATGACAGCCCACCAGGAGTTTGCCAAAAGGCACCTGAAGGACTCTCAGACCATGAGAAACAAAGATTGAACTCTTTGGCCTCAATGGCAAGCGTCATGTCTGGAGGAAACCAGGCACCGCTCATCACCTGGCCAATACCATCCCTACAGTGAAGCATGTGGTGGCAGCATCATGCTGTGGGGATGTTTTTCAGCGGCAGGAACTGGGAGACTAGTCAGGATCGAAGGAAAGATGAATGCAGCAATGTACAGAGACATCCTTGATGAAAACCTGCTCCAGAGCGCTCTGGACCTCAGACTGGGGCGAAGGTTCATCTTCCAACAGGACAACAACCCTAAGCACACAGCCAAGATAACAAAGGAGTGGCTCCGGGACAACTCTGTGAATGTCTTTGAGTGGCCCAGCCAGAGCCCAGACTTGAACCCGATTGAACATCTCTGGAGAGATCTGAAAATGGCTGTGCACTGTTGCTCCCCATCCAACCTGATGGAGCTTGAGAGATCCTGCAAAGAAGAATGGGAGAAACTTCCCAAAAATAGGTGTGCCAAGCTTGTAGCATCATACTCAAAAAGACTTGAGGCTGTAATTGGTGCCAAAGGTGCTTCAACAAAGTATTGAGCAAAGGCTGTGAATACTTATGTACATGTGATATTTTCCAAGCTGCTTAAAGGCACAGTTAACTAGTGAATGTAAACTTCTGACCCACTGGAATTGTGATGTAGTTAATTAAATGTGAAACAATCTGTCTGTAAACATTTGTTGGAAAAATTACTCGTGTTATACACAAAAATTAGATGTCCTAAACGACTTGCCAAAACTATAGTTTGCTAATATTAAATCTGTGGAGTGGTTAAAAATGAGTTTTACTGACTTCAGTCTAAGTATATGTAAACTTCTGACTTCAACTATATACAGTATATATATATATATATATATATATATATATATATATATATATATATATATATATATATATTGCATAGTGAGGATGTCTTCCAAAAACAAGGCTATAAATAGTTTTTATTTATCAGTTAACGTCATACGAAGTTCAGTAAACATAAAAAAAGCTAAATCAATATTTGGTGTGACAACCTTTGCCTTCAAAACAGCACAAATTGTCCTAGGTACACCTGAACAGTTTTTCTTGGTTGTTGGCAAATTAGATGTTCTTTGCTTCTCTGAGAACTTGCCACATATCTTCTATCTATTTAGGCTGTCTTAATTGCTTCTGTCTCATATAATCCCAGACTGAATCAATGATGTTGAGATGCAGGCTCTGTGGGGGCCACACCATCTGTTGTAGGACTCCTTGTTCTTCTTCTGTTAAATTCTATTTGCAAAGGGAATGTTGAAATCTAATATTGATTTCCTACTGATACACTAAAAGAAGAATGTATAAAATAACCATTTTAAGACAAATGTATGTATATAATTCACCTAAGACTTTTGCACAGTACTATATATATAGGCTATACATTACATACTCTATGTATATACATATATATATATATATATATATATACACTCAAGTGTATTCAAGGTGTAAGGAAAGTATTTTAGTACATTTTACTTGATGGCTACACCACATGAAATTCAACACTGACAAGTCATGATTTTTTTTTTATTATTATTTTATGCTATAGGCCTATATGAAATGTTTCTATAAAAAAGGTATGAAACTTTAACATGGACAAAAAGATGACTATTTCTATGATATACAGGTGCTGGCCATATAATTAGAATATCATCAAAAAGTTGATTTATTTCACTAATTCCATTCAAAAAGTGAAACTTGTATATTATATTCATTCATTACACACAGACTGATATATTCCAAATGTTTATTTCTTTTAATTTTGATGATTATAACTGACAACTAAGGAAAATCCCAAATTCAGTATCTCAGAAAATTAGAATATTACTTAAGACCAATACAAAGAAAGGATTTTTAGAAATCTTGGCCAACTGAAAAGTATGAACATGAAAAGTATGAGCATGTACAGCACTCAATACTTAGTTGGGGCTCCTTTTGCCTGAATTACTGCAGCAATGCGGCGTGGCATGGAGTCGATCAGTCTGTGGCACTGCTCAGGTGTTATGAGAGCCCAGGTTGCTCTGATAGTGGCCTTCAGCTCTTCTGCATCGTTGGGTCTGGCATATCGCATCTTCCTCTTCACAATACCCCATAGATTTTCTATGGGGTTAAGGTCAGGCGAGTTTGCTGGCCAATTAAGAACAGGGATACCATGGTCCTTAAACCAGATACTGGCTGCTTTGGCACTGTGTGCAGGTGCCAAGTCCTGTTGGAAAATGAAATCTGCATCTCCATAAAGTTGGTCAGCAGCAGGAAGCATGAAGTGCTCTAAAACTTCCTGGTATACGGCTGCGTTGACCTTGGACCTCAGAAAACACAGTGGACCAACACCAGCAGATGACATGGCACCCCAAACCATCACTGACTGTGGAAACTTTACACTGGACCTCAAGCAACGTGGATTGTGTGCCTCTCCTCTCTTCCTCCAGACACTGGGACCCTGATTTCCAAAGGAAATGCAAAATTTACTATCATCAGAGAACATAACTTTGGACCACTCAGCAGCAGTCCAGTCCTTTTTGTCTTTAGCCCAGGCGAGACGCTGAAACCCATGTCTTGCATACGTCTGTGCGTAGTGGTTCTTGAAGCACTGACTCCAGCTGCAGTCCACTCTTTGTGAATCTCCCCCACATTTTTGAATGGGTTTTGTTTCACAATCCTCTCCAGGGTGCGGTTATCCCTATTGCTTGTACACTTTTTTCTACCACATCTTTTCCTTCCCTTCGCCTCTTTATTAATGTGCTTGGACACAGAGCTCTGTGAACAGCCAGCCTCTTTTGCAATGACCTTTTGTGTCTTGCCCTCCTTGTGCAACGTGTCAATGGTCGTCTTTTGGACAACTGTCAAGTCAGCAGTCTTCCCCATGATTGTGTAGCCTACAGAACTAGACTGAGAGACCATTTAAAGGCCTTTGCAGGTGTTTTGAGTTAATTAGCTGATTAGAGTGTGGCACCAGGTGTCTTCAATATTGAACCTTTTCACAATATTCTAATTTTCTGAGATACTGAATTTGGGATTTTCCTTAGTTGTCAGTTATAATCATCAAAATTAAAAGAAATAAACATTTGAAATATATCAGTCTGTGTTTAATGAATGAAAATAATATACAAGTTTCACTTTTTGAATGGAATTAGTGAAATAAATAAACTTTTTGATGATATTCTAATTATATGACCAGCACCTGTATATATATATATATATATATATATATATATATATAAATTAAACTAGATTTAGAAAATGTTTCTAATTTTTATCACCCATGATCACATTGAGCTAGAACACGAATTGCACTGCTCCTTCTTTACCAAGAAAAACGAGCTTAAATGAACTTATTAACACGTATCACTGAGGGTTGTAATCATGAATTCTGTAGCAGGTGTTGTTAAAGTAATGTACTGTGTAAAGGACAGCCCTTCCTCGCACCATGTGATCACCAAGGAAACTTGTTTCAGCACCATGGTTAGCGTACAGATCATCTTAATTGCGGCTACTTTTCCCCTTTCCTTCATTCTAACGGGTTGTGATAACTCACTTGACAATCACTCCATGGAGACTGAGTAACATCAAAACACAGGAGAGGAACAATTTGGTGAGTTAACAGCCTATTGTACTCTTTAAAGTGCCGTCTTCCGTGACGGTAGCCTATGTTGTAAATAGGTTAGAAAAATAATCTCAATCTTGAATTGAGATCGCAGGATTGCGTTAAAAATGAATGTAGCCTATTTATTTTTTGCTCTAAATATTTTAAATTGCAAAATAAATAAATAAATAAATAAATAATGGAGATTGTAGAAAAACTCCTTGAGGTAACAATTGCAGGTTACCACTTTTTACAGTGTGGAATGTCTTTGCCCTCCGATAGATGCTTAACTAGCCACGTGAATTAGTCGTTGGGCACTTCATAACTGAGTGAGACAATAGGGGGGACTTCATCATTTTTTTTGATTATCTTTGATTATAGCTCTCATAGGCAATCAGAAATTGTGACCTCATGCATACTCAAATGTGTGGATATTGCTATTGACCATTTCATTACTAAATCTTTTTATTATTATTATTATTATTATTATTATTATTATTTTATCTGAAGCGTAATGCATGTGAGCAATGTGCAGGATGTAAAGGTGCAAGAGTTGGCAAGTTATGCTGCTGTCCACAAGGAACATCATGTTTTTATTTTTAAATGCCTTTTAATAAGACAGGATGTCTGGGAATATCTACATATTTTTTGTTGTGTAAAATGCATTGAAAATCCTAAATAAAGTCATGAGATGCTACTGCACTGCTTTGTTTTGCTTTCCTATTTAGAATGGCTACTGGATGAAAAGCTAGTAGCCTATTAAGCCTAATGTTACTGTATGTGAGAGAGTAAGGAAGTGCAGTTCTTCATATATTTAGGCTGCCTCAATTGCTTCTGTCTCTTCATGTAATTCCAGACAGATTTGATGTTGAGATCAGGGCTCTGTGGGGGCCATTCCATCTGTTGCAGGACTCCTAGCTCTTCCTCTTTTCAATTCTATTTGTAGAGGGAAATTTTAAAGAACAAACAACTCGCACACTCTGGACAAAAGTTTAGCCTACATCCCTTAGTAATGTAGGCCTACTGAAAAAATAAATGACAAAACCTAAAAAAAATATAAAAATTTGCTTATTGAGGTGAAATCTAAATTAACTGGTTTTATTCAACTCAAATATATATATATATATATATATATATATATATATATATATATATATATATATATATATTTGAGTTATACAGTGCCTTGCAAAAGTATTCAGACCCCTGACCAATTCTCTCATATTTCCGAATTACAAATGGTACACTGAAATTTCATTCTGATTGATATTTTATTTTAAAACACTGAAACTCAAAATCAATTATTGTAAGGTGACATTTATTTTTTTTTTTTTTTTGGAAATATATTAATGAAAAAAAAATGAAATATCTTGCTTGCATAAGTATTCAACCCCCACACATTAATATTTGGTCGAGCCACCTTTTGCTGCAATAACTGCTTTAAGTCTTTTGGGGTACATATGTACCAGCTATGCACACAGTGACAAAGTGATTTTGGCCCATTCTTCTCGGCAGATTTGCTCCAGGTTGTGAAGGTTGGTTGGGTGACGCTTGTGCTTGTGGACTCCAATTTTCAAATAGTGCTACAGATTCTCAATAGGATTGAGATCAGGACTTTGACTGGGCCACTTTAGGACATTTATCTTTTTGTTCTTGAGCCACTCCAGTGTTGCTTTGGCCTTGTGCTTGTGATCATTGTCATGCTGAAAGGTGAATTTCCTCCCAAGCTTCAGTTTTTAGCGGACAGAGGCAGGTTCTCTTGCAGTATTTCCCTATATTTTGCTCCATCCATTCTTCCTTCAGTTCTAACAAGATGTCCAGTCCCTGCTGATGAGAGACATCCCCACAGCATGATGCTGTCACCACCATACTTCACTGTAGGGATGGTGTGTCTTGAAGCATAGGAAATGTTAGGTTTGCGCCACACATAGCGCTTTGAGTTTTGGCCAAAAAGCTCTATCTTGCTCTCATCTGACCACAAAACCTTCTCCTGCATCGCAGCTGGGTCACTCACATGCTTTCTGGCAAACTCCAGACGTGCTTTCAGATGGTACTTTTTGAGTAATGGCTTCTTTCTTGCCACCCTCCCATACAGGCCAGCATTAATATGGTCTTGATATGGTTGACTGGTGCACCATTACTCCACTCCCAGCCACTGAACTCTGTAGCTCCTTCAAAGTGATTGTTGGACTCTCTGTGGCTTCTCTCACAAGTCTGCTTTTTGTTAGAGTGCTGAGTTTTGAGGGACGGCCTTTTCTTGGCAGTGCCTGGGTGGTGTGGTGCAGCTTCCACTTCCTAGGATTTAGGATTATTGATCCAACTGTGCTCACTGGGATATCCAAACATTTGGATATTATTCTGTAGCCTTTCCCTAATCTATGCATTTTAATACTTTATCTCTAACTTTTGTGGAATGCTCTTTGGTCATCAGATTCAAAGCCTGATCAATGATCCTTCAACAATGGGTTTTTTTATCTTGAAAATGTGATTGCAATTTATAATGATTTTATATAATATATATTTGCTATATCCCAACATAAAACCAGTGTCACCTAACAATAATTGATTTTGAGTTCCAGTGTTTTAAAATAAAATATCAAACAGAATGAAATTGAATTGCACCATTTGTAATTCAGTAATATGAGATAATTGGTCAGGGGTCTGAATACTTATATATATATATATATATATATATGTATATATATATATATATATATATATATATATATATATATATACAGGTGCATCTCAATAAATTAGAATGTTGTGGAAAAGTTCATTTATTTCAGTAATTCAACTCAAATTGTGAAACTCGTGTATTAAATAAATTCAATGCACACAGACTGAAGTAGTTTAAGTCTTTGGTTCTTTTAACTGTGATGATTTTGGCTCACATTTAACAAAAACCCACCAATTCACTTTCTCAAAAAATTAGAATACATCATAAGACCAATAAAAAAAACATTTTTAGTGAATTGTTGGCTTTCTGGAAAGTATGTTCATTTACTGTATATGTACTCAATACTTGGTAGGGGCTCCTTTTGCTTTAATTACCGCCTCAATTCGGCGTGGCATGGAGGTGATCAGTTTGTGGCACTGCTGAGGTGGTATGGAAACCCAGGTTTCTTTGACAGTGGCCTTCAGCTCATCTGCATTTTTTTTGGTCTTTTGTTTCTCATTTTCCTCTTGACAATACCCCATAGATTCTCTATGGGGTTCAGGTCTGGTGAGTTTGCTGGCCAGTCAAGCACACCAACACCATGGTCATTTAACCAACTTTTGGTGCTTTTGGCAGTGTGGGCAGGTGCCAAATCCTGCTGGAAAATGAAATCAGCATCTTTAAAAAGCTGGTCAGCAGAAGGAAGCATGAAGTGCTCCAAAAGTTCTTGGTAAACGGGTGCAGTGACTTTGGTTTTCAAAAAACACAATGGACCAACACCAGCAGATGACATTGCACCCCAAATCATCACAGACTGTGGAAACTTAACACTGGACTTCAAGCAACTTGGGCTATGAGCTTCTCCACCCTTCCTCCAGACTCTAGGACCTTGGTTTCCAAATGAAATACAAAACTTGCTCTCATCTGAAAAGAGGACTTTGGACCACTGGGCAACAGTCCAGTTCTTCTTCTCCTTAGCCCAGGTAAGACGCCTCTGACGTTGTCTGTGGTTCAGGAGTGGCTTAACAAGAGGAATACGACAACTGTAGCCAAATTCCTTGACATGTCTGTGTGTGGTGGCTCTTGATGCCTTGACCCCAGCCTCAGTCCATTCCTGGTGAAGTTCACCCAAATTCTTGAATCGATTTTGCTTGACAATCATAAGGCTGCGGTTCTCTCGGTTGGTTGTGCATCTTTTTCTTCCACACTTTTTCCTTCCACTCAACTTTCTGTTAACATGCTTGGATACAGCACTCTGTGAACAGCCAGCTTCTTTGGCAATGAATGTTTGTGGCTTACCCTCCTTGTGAAGGGTGTCAATGATTGTCATCTGGACAACTGTCAGATCAGCAGTCTTCCCCATGATTGTGTAGCCTAGTGAACCAAACTGAGAGACCATTTTGAAGGCTCAGGAAACCTTTGCAGGTGTTTTGAGTTGATTAGCTGATTGGCATGTCACCATATTCTAATTTTTTGAGATAGTGAATTGGTGGGTTTTTGTTAAATATGAGCCAAAATCATCACAATTAAAAGAACCAAAGACTTAAACTACTTCAGTCTGTGTGCACTGAATTTATTTAATACACAAGTTTCACAATTTGAGTTGAATTACTGAAATAAATGAACTTTTCCACGACATTCTAATTTATTGAGATGCACCTGTATATATATATATATATATATATATATATATATATATATATATATATATATATATATATATATATATATATATATATATATATATATATATATATATATATATATATATATATATATAAGGCCTAGTGGTGGCATAGTGGGCTAAAGCACATAACTGGTAATCAGAAGGTTGCTGGTTCAATCCCCACAGCCATCACCATTGTGTCCTTGAGCAAGGCACTTAACTCCAAGTTGCTCCAGGGGGATTGTCCCTGTAATAAGTGCACTGTAAGTCGCTTTGGATAAAAGCGTCTGCCAAATGCATAAATGTAAATGTAAAAAATTTCGTCTGTTCCACCAGCAAAACTAATTTCAAGAGTTAAATCAAGGATAGATAGACAGATAGAATAACAGTTTTAAGACAAAGGTTTTTGTGAAAAATATAATGTGCTGTTTTTATATAAAGACTTTTGCACAGTACTGTATAAATATGTGAAAGACTGCTGAAAATAGTGTTGCTTGCAGCAAGGCGCTCAGATTCATGCAGTACCATTGGAATTATCCGCCTGTTCTTCAATAATGCTTGACTGTTTGTGTATGACATCATAAGACTGACTTTCCAACATGGCGTCGGTTCTAACGGCAGCAATGGGATCGGAGGACCTGACAGCCCATCCTGGATTCAGCGATGAAAAATACTCAATGTTGATTGTCATCGGTGCGCTCTATCGCCCGCACATACTGGACTATATTGTGGTGGAGATTGAAAGAGGTATTCTTTTTCAAATTTTGAGTAGAGGGATTTAAAATAAGAATAATGTTTATTCAAGACTTTTATAATATTAGATTAGAAATTAGCCCGATAACAGTATTTTCTCGTATCTGTATGTTGCAGAACAGGATTCTGGATATGTCATTTTTTGGTTTAAGATACGACTGTCGGGTGGTTGATATGACACAAACAAAATCACACAATGTGACTGGCGTCAGTTTTTCTATCTTTTAGAAATTTAGGCAAAATTATTTGCACATTCGTTCAATTAAACTATCGTGAATAGACATAACGTTTGAACCAACAATAATTCAATATTTATTCAAGTGCCAGCTTCGCGCAGTTGTGCCCTGCACTGCAGTGTTATGGCATCAGGGCACAAACAGCAGACATATGTAGCCACCTTCTCCATCAGCCTGCCGAGTAACAACAGTCTTTGCCTCATGTGTCGATTCGTGTGTGGTAGTTATAGTCTAGTGAAACAAATCGATGTTAATGGTAGTTGCAATATTTTTGTTGTCCTCAGTCAAGGTTTCTCAACCGTGCCAATACGGTTACAAAGAACACTGTCAACATTTAACAGACCTGGGTTTGCATGTTCGTAACCACACCAGCGATTGTTTTTCGCTTAGATGTAAAATGTAGTGACTGTCATTGCAGCCTCCAGTAACGTATGCATTTGTGTATAAACGACAACAGAAAAGTGTGTGTGTGTTTGTGTGTGTGTGTGTGTTTTATGTGTGTTATATATATATATATATATATATATATATATATATATATATATATATATATATTAGGCTAATGTTGAAATATGAAAAACATGAAATATTGACCGCACAGATGTGTGGGTAATCACCATGAAACTGATAGGATCAAGCAAAAATGCAAATCTGTTTATTTCTTTTTCATATTCCCTTTTAATTAAAGGTTCACATAGTATTCTCTTCCTCATTAAAAAAGTTTTAATTTTGAAACATATGTATAAAATCATGACCACTCTAATGAGAGGAAGACTTATATCAGTAACCTTATAAAAGCTGTTTAAATCTACATGAAGAGGGTCCCCGTCATGGAGGCTGCCATGTTAGGATCACATGACTAGCTGAATATAATGCTGCATTCAAGTCCTCCTGGGAAGTTCATACTTACGAGGTCAGCTGTCGTAAATACGATGTGATGTGCGTTCAAGTTATTTTAGTTGGAAAGAATGTACCCGTGTTGGTAGTTCATATTTCTTCCTCTCTTTTTCTCTTACTGACAAAGACAAGAAACTTTTTTGCACCAATGCATCAAAATAAAAGCCACGCATTAGGTGTAATTGATGCATTATCCATCTGTTTTACCATTCTTGTACCGCCAATTACAATGATGGGAAATGCAGTTTTGTTGCTAAATGGGTTATATTTTCTGGCAAACTTTATCGCTATTCTTCATTAACAGTACAAACATGTATACAAACTAAACTGTACAGTCAAAATCCACAAGCATAACTGAATTATTACCAAAAATATAACTCTGACATGACTAGAACACACCATTACTTACTTAATCTCAGCAACCACCTTGTTATTGGACATTTTAACTCATGTATTAAATTAATCAGGGCTGACTGTGAATAGTGAATTTTTGTGATTTGGTTGATTTATAATTTGTACATTTTTGTACAAATTCGCCTCCCTGTAGTATTGTGATGAATTCTCATGAGACTATGTTGGAATTTCTACAAGGACATCTGTAACTGAAAACCATTGAGTTTGAATGATTTTACCTGACTAAAGCTAGTCATGCCCAAACTGTGAATTGCTTTTCAATTTTAGGGCTAGTAGCAGGGGCGCCTTAACGTACGGCTTATACGGGCTGAAGCCCAGGGGCCTACAACTCCCATGGGGCCCAGCTCATGGCCATGGGGCCCATTTTCCCCTATCCATGTTTGTGGGAGGAGCACGTTTATACGCTTTCAGCGCTAGATGCAGTTGTTGACATGGTGACAGTGCGCAACCATTAAAGGTGTTCGTGTAGTGCTTGTTCAATGCACAATTAAAAAATAGTGTTCGTAATGCTTGGAAATTTTCCTTAGATTTGCGTCTCCTTACACAGGTATTCGTGCATGGGATGTGGACTTGACAATCTGCAACTTGGATGAGCAGCTCAAGCTCTTCGTTTCTCAGCATTCTTTGGATCAATCCAAGGACATAAGAGGTGAGTGTCGATCTCTAATTACCACAATAATAATGTTAACTGTCTTCATCAATGCTTTGTTTGGAAGAGACCTTTCTCCTTCAGAGTCATGCAGGGTATGTGCAACTGTGAGGACTGCAAATTTGGGTCAGCAATTAAAGGCTTCAGCTTCATTTTAGGGACTTTAGAATATTTAGTAGTGTTAAAAAAAGTAGGCTACGGTTTTAAAGAATGTTGTTAGGAATCTTTTGGAGCGCATGATTTATGTGCGGGGGAAGAATTTTTGAATTAACAAAGAAGCAACTGTACAGTTCAGTCCCAGCACAGCTGTATATACGCAGGTCTATAAGACAGATTTTCCCACACTCAGTTACACAAGCAAACAAAAGTCAATCTTCATTTCATCACATCAGCATGTCTGATGTAAAAATGCAGATGTTCTCTTTGCTATTAACTATTAGGAGAGAATGATTTATCTATTACATAATCACAAGACCCATGTACAGCTTCTGTTATTTAGTACTGTAAATGCTGGTATTGGGTGGTTTGTCGGTTCTAATTTGCTATTTCAATACTCCCAGCAGAAAGACAGGAAGGAAGTGCTTTCTACCAATTGTTCAGACTTTGGCTGCTGGTGGAAAAACAGCAGTGGAATATTTTCTGCAGTGGTGTAGAAAGAGATTTTGCTGACAAAAACATACAGTATAGAAGTTTGCAGCTTTACTACTCAGGGAAAGCTCACTTTTTCATTTGCATGACTCTAGTATTGTTTGGGAATCCACTGGCAGCACTGAAGTACAGTGAACTTTGACATCCTTAACCTTTTACATTTTCCACAGAATGTGCTCTAGCACTGTAAAGTATTAGGAATGGAATAGCTTTAATAATGTAATGCTTTATAGAGAGAAGGCAAATGTATGGTTAACCCAAAGTCTAACTTTGAGTTAGATTTTGTTTGTCCTATACTCCCATTTTGATTTGAAACTTTTTTAATTACATAAAACATCAAAATGTGGAAGTGCAGGTAGTAGAATATGCTCCAGAATGTGCTTAATCTTATTTATCTATTCATTAATTTTTTTGCTTGACTTTGCTTTGCTATCTGTTCTGGCATAACTGTACTGTAAAAGGATTTCATTTACATGGAGTCAAATATTTAAGTTCTTACACAGAACAGGTGTATCTAAAGCGCACACCTCAAGAAATTAATAGTGCTTTTGGAAAATAAGAAACTGTACATTCACATGAGGTGCAGTTCAACCGACTTAAAAAAAAGTCCAATAAAGTCCAAGACCACTGTTGAGTCAGTTGTTTAGGAAGACAAATGAGAGCTGGTAAAATATAAAAATGAGTGCATCAACTAAGTGCAGCTTTAATTTAATTAAATATGTTACATTAAGTAAAATAATAGACCAAAATGGTACTCAATAGATGCCTGAATATTTTGCTGACAAAAGATTTTGCTAGCTTTCTGAAGCAAAGCCTTCCACCAAATGTCAACTTTAGTCTCTAATCAGTTAATTTTAAATGTAATTATTGTGGATTCCTGTTTCAGATTACAAAAGAAGGCCCTAAAATTTGCTGTTGAGAATTTCAGAAATGCCTGGTGTCTTTGTGTATTTATCCTAATTTATTCCATTATTGGCTCATTTTGTCTGTCTCCCTACAACCCCATCACAGGTCAAAGAACATTGCAGTTCAGCAAAGAAGTACTAGATATTAGGGTTGTAGTAAATCCATCTGAAGAATTTCTCTACTCTGAGGTTTGTGATTTCTCATTCTCTTCCTACATTCCATTTATTTGTATCAGTGAATTGCAAAAGAGAGACATTAAAAATGGTAAGACTGCATTTAGAAAGTGCCTTGCATTACAAGACATTAACCAGTTCAGACCCTTGACATTTTTATGAAATACAAATCCTGCATTTTTATTTTCTGTGTTATTATAAAGAAGCATTAAAACTCAAAATTAATTTGTGTAATATGACATATAATAAAATATCTTATTCACGCTAGCGCCATCTTTGATTTTTGATGGGAATGACAATGAGGCTGTGAGGGATAGACTTACAGTCTCTTCAATGAGCTGTACTGCAGTTTAAAGTGTTTTTGGGTGGTTCCGATCAAAACATTGATAAAACATCTGTCCAAGAACATTCAGTATTCAAAGAACTCCAGACAACACGAGTTATGGAAAATCAGATGTGAACTACAATCTTTATACAGCTTTATACTGTTCGTGCCATTGAAGAGACTGTAAGTCTATCCCTCACAGCCTCATTGTCATTCCCATTAATAATCAAAGATGGTGCTAGCCTGAATAATGTCTATGTCAGAAAATATTATTAATAAAAAATAATAATAATAATAATTAAAAGGAAAAACTGAATTGAAACTTGCATTTACAGCTTGAATGTATTTGAAACTTATACATGCAGAATATTTATTATAAATATTTTTGTAATTAAGTTGCACAGCTTGATCTCAGGCATATCTCGGCACAAGCTTCTGGTGCTCACGGGACAGTCTCTTGAGGAAACAGGGGACCTGGTCCTGCACACTGGACAGTTCACTCCAAATGATTTCAATCAGATCTTTTCAGATGAAGAGGTTTGTCTGAGTGTCAATGTATATGCCAGAAAGTTTAATGTGTTGTCCTCACACTAGCTATGGATTTGAAACCAGCTACTTTAGATAGTATGCAGTTGATTCTATTACATTGTACAGTAGCTATTTTCCCATATATTTGAATTAATGCCTTGTTCTCTGTACATTGCCAACAGATTCAGGCACTGTTAAACTCTGTTAGCACATATAGCAAAGCGAACCTCACCTTAAGCTGCCCTAAAACTGGAAAATGGAAAAACTCTGTGCTAGGAAAACGCAACATAAATGACATTATCGACATTAAGGTGAATCCTTTAATGGTACTACCCAAAATGGGAGGCCTTCAGGAGTTCACAGACCACCTTTCTGAGTCCTTAGAGCCACAGTCTCCATTTGACCTCTTGGAGCCTCCTGGCACAGTGGGATTTCTCAAACTGTTTCGCCCATGCTGCTATGTCTTTCCGGGAGGTAGAGGAGACTGTGCCTTCTTTGCTGTCAATGGCTTTAATGTTTTGGTCAATGGTGGAGCAGATCCACGCTCTTGCTTCTGGAAGCTGGTCAGGCATTTGGACTGCATTGACTCAGTGCTCCTTACACATGTTGGAACAGATAACCTGCCAGGAGTTAACAGCCTGTTGGAGAGGAAGGTTGCAGAGCTTGATCAAAGTAAAACTGACTCCAAAGACAATGAGCAATGGCTGAAAAATCTGATCTCCCCAGAGCTTGGTGTGGTGTTCCTCAACGCCCCAAACAGACTTAAAAAGCTTCAAGGTGACCCTAATGTACTACGAAGCAGTGATCTAGCAGCACATACTTTACAGAATTTGGAAAAACTAAAGATCCCACCAGAACCACTTCTCCGCAACTCAAGTGGCTTGATAGAGCCAGTCATTCTTTTCCAGAAAATGGGAGTGGGATGTCTTGAACTTTATGTCCTAAATCCAGTCAAATGTAGCAAAGAAGTAGAGTCCTTCATGCATAACTGGACAGATAACAGCTCTAAATCCAAGAGCTTAGATATTCCCCTGACCTCTGTGGTCTCTATATGTGCTTTGCTTGTTTGGCATCCTGCCAGCCCAATTGAAAAGATTATCAGAGTTCTTTTCCCTGGCTCTACACCACAAGGTAAGATCATGGATGGTCTGGAGAGGCTGAAGCATCTAGAGTTTCTCAAGCGGCCCATAGTTTGCTCTAAAGATTTTGAAACATTGAGATCAGATAAGACTCCAAAACTTGCAGAGGGTCAGGACAGTCCCAAATCTGGTAACAAGGAACCAAGTACTAGTAATGGTGCTTCAAAGGACCGATCTGTTTGTGGACATTTAGAGCTAAAAGACAAAATCAAAGGCATGAATGGAAATGATCCAAAAAGTGAAGAAAGGCTGAAATCAGTAGACAGCGATGCAAAACTAAAACCTTCTAAACTTGTTACAAGGAAGGAGTCTTTAAAGGACAAAAGCAATGACAAAACAAGCATATCAGACATAAAGAGACAAGAAAATGGACAGAGAAAAAATTCAGGCAGTAAGGATTCTTTGATGAGCAAACCAAAGTCAGGTAACAAAAGGGATGTAAAAACAGCAAAGTCTTTTGGAAAAGATAGCAAGAAAAAACCCACAGGATTATTGAACTCAAATAAGCCTGGAAATTTAAAAAATGGAGCAAAGTCAAATAAGCAGGCTGAAGACAAAGCCAAAAACTTCAAATCTAACAAAGAGCAGCAGAATCAGAAGCTGTCAACAGACTCAGAGGATGTACATTGCTCTGTTATGTCTTCACCAGATATGACAGCAGCATTTCTGGAAATGGATAGAGAACAACATAAATTACTTGTGGAAAAGCAAAACACTGACTCTTGGAACTTGAAAAGTGGCTCTACATGTAATGCACAATCTAAATGTAGTTCTATAGTAAACCCTGGCAAGGCCACAGTGTCTGCAAAACCCTTTGACAAAACAAAAAATGATGGGGCTTTGAAAGACAACATTTCAAAAAATGGGCATGAGGAAGTTTGTGTCAGTCTTGATGAAAAGACTTTAGAGTTAACTTCTCCCAAATCAGGCCCAAATAGTGCTGGCCATTTTCCTTATCACCTGTGTCCTGAGGAGACCTGGGCCTCAAAGGATCATAGTAGCCTTGGGGTTAAGATGTGTCTTGGTTCAGATAGTCAGCAGATGGTACTGTCCAAGTTTTCAGAGTCTAGATGCCCTAAAAGCAACCAGGAGAGTGTCTCTACTTCCTCCAAAGAGAAACATTCTAGTTTCCTGTCACTCAGCTCTTTTAAGGATATAATACCTGATATATCTCCCACTGTTACCACAACTCACTCAATGCCAGCTGAAGTAAGTTCACCACAGTCCACTGAGGTTGATGAGTCATTGTCAATGTCTTTTGAACAAGTGCTGCCTACAGTCAGTGAGTCCACCAACGAAGATGAAACATCCTACTCAAATGGACACCAAGTCAATTCTGATTTCAAAGTAGGGATGTCTTTGTCTATAAAGAAGCCTCACACTCAGAGGGCACTTAATGATGGCTCTGATGGGTGTCCGCCTGGACCACAGGATCTAGTGTTTGATGCTACCCATGATGTTGACCTTTGCTTGGTCTCTCCATGCGAGTTCAAACATTTCAAACCTGCTGGCAATCAAGAGGATCCACTCTCACCACGATTTAGTAACACAAGCCCACTCAACCTTTCTGATGATAGTGACCACTCCCAAGATTCGACTAAGCCCCTTCCACCAACATGTTCCGGTAACAGGCCCACTCATCCAGCTCAGGAGACTCCTCTCACTTCTACCAGTGACAATTTTCCCACAGCTACAGACTCAGATGTACATCTTGGAATAGAGGATTGTCCATCCATTACCGCAGATGGACTTCTAGATTCTGATGAAGAAGCTGCTGTCCAATCCCAAAACATAAATGATGGTTTGAATTCTTATCGACTGAACCATCCCCTGCCTCAGGATCCCCCACCTGCTCCTGTGAAAGACTTGCCTCCTCTTCCACCTCAGCCTGGAGCCTGCATGCCTGATCCTGTTAACAGTGTAAAGGCTGGTGCAGCAAAAGGCAGAAAATCAATGGGAGTTACACAGAGGCTAACATCCTCTAGTATTTCAATGCAAGGCACCAAAACCAGAACTGGAAGTCAAGGTTCCGTTAGTAGCTTGAGAAGCAGCTCAGCTGGAGACACTCTGGCAAATCGGAGCACAAGCTCTGCTCCTCCTAAAAGATTAACTACAGCAGGTTTGAATACATTTTTTGCATTATTATTTATAATGATATTTTTTTCTGAAATAATGCTTTACAGTGAGACATTGCTCATGCTGGACATTGTTTTGATATACAAATACTCTTCTCTGACTCTGAGAGATGTGTCTTGGCCAATCAACAGGTAGCAAGGCTGGCACTTCAGTATACTTGGATCTGACTTATCTTCCATCGGGCCATGCAGCTTCCACTGTTGATGTTGAGTTTTTCTACCACTTGCGATCATCCTATTACATAATAAGTGGGGATGATGCGCTCAAGGAAGGCTTGATGAGGTCTATTCTCGATGCATTACTGGAGGGAAAATCTGTGTGGTCTGAGGATGTGCCGGTTGGTATTTACTTGTATGAACATAAATGTATTACCAGTTGTTGTTATTACCAGTTATAATCATGCACATATTGTGTAGATATACTGTATGCATTTGTAGAATAGATATTTAATTTAACCCACCTGTGATTTTGGGTTATTTTTGGTCCGTTTAAGAGTAAATAAAAGTGAAAAACTAATTTAATATTTATATGGTCAAAATGCTTTTAATTCTTGACAACAATGAATACATGACCAATTAAAAAAAAATAATGATATTTTTATGATACTTGTTTATATTTATGCAATGTCAGGGTGTTTTGGGTGGTAACTAGGGCATTGCTAGGTGGTTGCTAGTGCATTACTAAATGGTTGCTAGATGGTGGCTTACCGGCCCAAGTCAAAAGAGACCATCCCCAGATCTCTCTCTCTCATCTCGCTCCCTAGCTTCCTATGTCGTGAATCAGTATGTTGTGAGCACAAATTAGGGCACTGGAAAGGGTGTTTATCCACTCAGCATTGGGACACTGATGACTCATTTACCTGTGACAAGATTATGAAGTTGCACCTTTAACATAATTAATCAGCAACATCTCTGTTTCAGTGACACTTAATGCATTTTCATTGTAGAGATTAAAACATATAATGTTATGAAAGATAAATGACATAAATAAGGAAATAAATATACAAAGGAGAGTACTTTTAAACTCTTATATTTAAAAGCTCATCCTTTAATGCATTTAAAGACTTCAGAAGATATGACGACAATTCCGGTAAAGGAACATCGTAAGCAACAATGCTCCCTGGTTTATACGGTACATTCTGGGAATTTTGGGGGAGCGAATATTTGATTGCACTGAACGATTTTGCGATAGGGACAGCCCTAGAAATGGCTGACTCCATGGTAAGTGCTCTGACTACTGAATTAGGGAGCTAAATGAGATGCACCCTATGATATCTTGTTCCTTACACACAGCCTCTCGCGGGAGTCGCTTTTACTAAGGTTAGGTTTAGGGTTAGATTTAGGGTTAGGGTTAGGAATAGGGGTAGAGTAGAGTTTCTGTTGGACTCCAAATAAACACAATAAACAGTGTGTGTGAACATCGCATGTGGCTCTACACTTTAGGTAAGCAGGGGGTTACCTTCGAGGCCTGACCAAACAGAAGGGTTAAATGCCACTAAGATGAACTAAGATGTTTTTGAACAGTGGTATGCATTTAGTCTTAGTCTGTGCTCTATCTTAACTTCCAGGTGACCTTGATTCCTACATTTGAATCACTGATGATGCATGAGTGGTACCGGGAAACTCAAGAAAAACAGCGACAACTGGGCATTACAGTCCTAGGCAGCAACAGCACTGTGGCTATGCAGGAGGAGACATTCCCTGCATGTAAAGTAGAGTTCTGTTAGATGGACAGTGATAACATATGCTTTATCTTTTCCACTTTTTGTGAATGTTATGTTTAAAGGATTAGACCTAATCTTACACACTTTGACCACCCCAGATTTAGATGTACATTTATGTTCATGGCAGAGGCTATCTTACAAAATGACTCACAAGAAAAGTGCATATATTGTGCTTGATACAGATTAATGAGCAGGTAGGCCTACAATACACAATGAAATCACAAGTGTTACAGCAACACCATAATTGAATTTACTCCTCCTGTAATGTATTTGGTTTCTGGTTGACAAAGAATAAATATACTAGATTATCAAAAAAGTAAACAATCATAATTAAATGTTGCAAAATTTAACATGGAGGAAGCATGTATGGTAAATTAAGAATGCAGTATTGTGGTAATGCATATGACTGTGAGAGTCTAATAATCAAAAGTCCAATTTGGGAAAATGTGCCTGAACACAATGGAACTACATAATTGCATAAATTGTTTCAAATTCTGACTGTGCATGAAAACTATACCAAACGTAAAAGCAATTGAAAGCATAGGGTCATATTTTTATATATTTTTTATAGCTGCTTTTAAATGTACTTGACAGATATGCTCTGTTTAGTTTGCATTGTTCTTATTTACATCATTCTCCAGTCCCTTTGACTGTTTGGGGACCGGTAGCCTTACACTAACCCACACAAATATGGTATGAATGCACTGCACTATGTAAACTGTCACTTATTGCTGGTAAGAAATCTTTAGAAATATGGTTGCATGTAATCAACAATTTCAGTTGTTTTATGTGGTTAATGGTTGGACATGTTATCTAGCCTTACTGATGAGGAGTAGAAGTGCCAACTGTGTGGCATAAAATATAATATTAACTGCAAATCCTCCAATATCTGTGCCTAATTTGTTTCTGTGAAATGCCAACTGCTGTAGTGCATAATCTAACTATACAGAAACTGGCTGGTAAGTTTGTGGGCTACAAAAGATTTTTAAAAATGTGTAAGAAAGGTGTGTAATTTTCTTACATATACTGTATGTAATATTAATTATATAAATTACAATTATATTAAATGTCATTGTAAATACTGTGTTGGCTCTTTAATTGTGTAAGTATGAGAATAGGACAATGCAAAATAAGATGGAGATTTCAAACTGCATGATATGAATGTCAGAGCAGATTTTTCTATTGAAATACTACCCACCACATTGGATTCACATATTGCTGCTTTTATTTTCCCAACAGCTGGCAATCAATTTTGAACCAGTGGACATTAGGTCCTAGTGTCATTTAGAAACAAATTTGTTTTTGTTTGTTTTTTTTGTTTTTTTTGCTGTGATCTTTCGAACTTGAGTGAGAAGAGGATACCCTACATCACTGCTTTTATTTTTATTAGAGGCTATAAACACAACAGAAATGTTAAACGTGCTAAATATGGGAAACCATTACTTAACCAGACACACTTTAAGCCCATTACTATAGTTGAATATACTCAAAATATTGAGAGAGTAATTAAGCAGGCTAAGCATGTCTCCAAACTTGTGTTATTACGTTACATACCAGTCACATACCTAAGAGGTTTTCACAATAAGTGAACATAACCATTTATGTATAGTTTACTACATTCTAAACCACCCTAATAAGTTACTATGTACAAAATGGCCGCTTGTAAAACATTGTTTGATCTTATTAGATGTGGTCACTTAGCTTACAAGCCGATTCAATGTTAGCACAAATTGTGATTTCTCAGAAAAATTTAAAATGAATTTTAAACAGGTAAAATCTAATAAATCATGTTTGCTAGCTAAAGAATATCACATTGAACAACAAAGTCAAACTAAACCATTTTCTGCAGATGGCCTCCCTTCTATGCAGGAGAATGTAAATGAACCTTGAACCTAATGTCTTTATGTTCAGAAAAAACATTAAATGTATCATAGTTTTGTGTGTGTGTGTGTGTGTGTGTGTGTTTTATTTAAATGTAAATGTCTGTGAAATCCTGCTTGTAAGAAGTAAATTGAATCTTTATGCAAATTAATCTAAACATCTTTTATGTCTAAAAGTTAAAAAACTATTAAAGTGGTTTCTTCCTTTTCATCATTGCCTATTATCTTTTTATACTTTCATACTTTGATATACTATTTTTCACAATAAATTAAAATTGTACCTTTTGGAATCATACGTTTTAAAAAACATATTCCTTTAATGTCATTGTCAGATTTTGTGTTTTAATAATGTTAATAACTCAAAATGATATTTTACAAAATGTTCTCTTTGATCCAGTTGGCAAACCTAACCTGTGTGCATGAGTACTGTCCGATAACAAGAGGAATATGCCTGTTATGAGGTAGATGACAGCAATATCTCTCAGGTGAGTAAGGCGGGTAACAGTATAAAGTTGCTGGGAAATTATTATATATACACTATATTGCCAAAAGTATTCGCTCACCCATCCAAATAATTGAATTCAGGTGTTCCAATCACTTCCATGGCCACAGGTGTATAAAATGAAGCACCTAGGCATGCAGACTGCTTCTACAAACATTTGTGAAAGAATGGGCCGCTCTCAGGAGCTCAGTGAATTCCAGCGTGGTACTGTGATAGGATGCCACCTGTGCAACAAGTCCAGTCGTGAAATTTCCTCGCTACTAAATATTCCACAGTCAACTGTCAGTGGTATTATAACAAAGTAGAAGCGATTGGGAATGACAGCAACTCAGCCACAAAGTGGTAGGCCATGTAAAATGACAGAGCGGGGTCAGCGGATGCTGAGGCACATAGTGAGCAGAGGTCGCCAACTTTCTGCAGAGTCAATCGCTACAGACCTCCAAAGTTCATGTGGCCTTCAGATTAGCTCAAGAACAGTGCGTAGAGAGCTTCATGGAATGGGTTACCATGGCCTAGCAGCTGTATCCAAGCCATACATCACCAAGTGCAATGCAAAGCGTCGGATGCAGTGGTGTAAAGCACGCCGCCACTGGACTCTAGAGCAGTGGAGACGTGTTCTCTGGAGTGACAAATCACACTTCTTCATCTGGCAATCTGATGGACAAGTCTGGGTTTGGCGGTTGCCAGGAGAACGGTACTTGTCTGACTGCATTGTGCCAACTGTGAAGTTTGGTGGAGGGGGGATTATGTTGTGGGGTTGTTTTTCAGGAGCTGGGATTGGCCCCTTAGTTCCAGTGAAAGGAACTCTGAATGCTTCAGCATACCAAGAGATTTTGGACAATTCCATGCTCCCAACTTTGTGGGAACAGTTTGGGGATGGCCCCTTCCTGTTCCAACATGACTGCGCACCAGTGCACAAAGCAAGGTCCATAAAGACATGGATGAGCGAGTTTGGTGTGGAAGAACTTGACTGGCCTGCACAGAGTCCTGACCTCAACCCGATAGAGCACCTTTGGGATGAATTAGAGCGAAGACTGTGAGCCAGGCCTTCTCGTCCAACATCAGTGTCTGACCTCACAAATGCGCTTCTGGAAGAATGGTCAAAAATTCCCATAAACACACTCCTAAACCTTGCGGAAAGCCTTCCCAGAAGAGTTGAAGCTGTTATAGCTGCAAAGGATGGGCCGACGTCATATTAAACCCTATGGATTAAGAATGGGATGTCACTTAAGTTCATATGCGTCTAAAGGCAGATGAGCGAATACTTTTGGCAATATAGTGTATATATATATATATATATATATATATATATATATATATATATATATATATATATATATATATATATATATATATATATTTTTTTTTTTTTTTTTTTTTTTATTTATTTATTTATTTTTTTTTTTTTTGTGATATGACCCTTGGATTTACCATGCATTTCTACATAAATTGTTCATACAATTTTAGTTGAACTCAAAACAATAAAAATGTCTGACATTTAAGGTATTTAGCAGATACTCTTAAACGTACAGTGTGACTTACACTGAAAAAATTATTCCTTGCTTCAGCAAATATTGCTCATTAAAATAAACAGATTTTACTGAAAACGTAATGTTGTCAACTTTCCTTAATTATATGCTATATGTGTGACACAATATATTGAGATTATGCTGTACTCATAATAATAAAGAAACTTTGCTAATTATTTTGAGTGAAGTGACAATAATCTGAAGTTTAGTAAACCCAGCCTAATTTTTTAAGATTCCATAGGACACCACGTGATGCAGAATATGATTGAATTTTAAGCAAGTTTATTTGGGACTGGCTGCCATTTTGGATGTAGAGAGCTCATGGTGGACAACACCGAGTTTTTGCCAAAAAAAAGTTCAAAGGTAAATTACTTTAAACATAGTGTGAAATCAGTAGAGTTTTTTTTTTTTTTTTTTTTTTTTTTTGCTATCAATTTTCTGTGTATTCAAGTTTCTATTCGCTTAAAGAAGTTGTTAACTTACGTTATGTTTCGTTTGCACATCTACAGTATATTAAATGTTTGTCTGCATGAGGCTAATTAGATGTGTACATGTTCACAGTCGAACAAACACAAAGGAGCCCGCGCATTTTTTTCATCAGGCAGATACATTAACATTTTCTGAGTGTTGGTTTATATTCAGCTTCCTCAATTGCATCTACAGTTTTACCGTTCAGTTACTGTTTGAGACGACATGAATAAATACATCAATATCATGTGAATTATTCGGTCTCTGTAATGAGTTTCACTGTTGTGGTTGCAGCTTGCCTTAAACGACATTGAGGTTGTCAGTGACAATAATTAATATTCGGTATGTGGCGCTTACACTATACTTTTCTCGTGGGAAAATACTGTCATTGTCGGGCAGTGGTTAAGAATTCCCGCGGATTTTTCACCTGAGAGACAGTTCATCTTCAACTGCTGCTCAGGTGTCACTCACGCAGCAGAACCTCAGCAGGCAACAGGCAACTCCAACAATTAAATCGCTTTTCTACATGTTTCAATGCAAATGTCTCATTGAACCCCTTCGTCTTAAAGGGAAACCAGCTTACATTAGCTGAGCGTTGGTTTATGTTCACTTTTCAGCTTAATCAAATGATTTTAGTAGTTCACCCAAAAATGCTATTTCTCCTGTCATTTGGCCTTCTCACCCCTTATGCCTTCTCCAACTCGAATGACTTTCTGTCTTCTGTGGAACACAAACCAAAATTTCCACTCAAGTCATATGGATTACATTGATGCTGCCTTTATGGATCTTGAAAGTTTTTTACCTCACTGACTACCATTATATGGACAAACACACATCATATATCCATCAAAAATCTTTGATTGTGTTCCCCTGAAGAAAGTCAAATGAGTTTGACATGGCATAAGACTGCATAAATGATTAGAGAATTATCATTTTTGGTTTGCCTCAAGGAGACACCCTGAAATCAACATGTGTACGTTGGTTTGTAAAAAAAGAGTCACTTTATAAGTATAATACTGTTGCAATATGTAGCAGGGTTTGCAGCAGTTGAAAAGTCTCGTCATGAATCTTAAATGTAAACTAGCCATACATGTTGCTTATCTTGTCAGTTACAATTATACTTTTTTTTTTTTTTTTTTTTTTGGTCTAACAGGATAGGGTCATTTAAATTATAGTCCTGGCAGGTCTACAGCTATAACTGAAAGAAGAGTCAGAGGTTTTCAAGGCAAAAAACACATAAAGGTAGCATTAAAGATATGAACATGACTCCAGTGGTTAATTCCATGTCTTCAGAAGCGAAATTATAGGTGTGGGTGAGAAACAGATCAATATTTAAGTTATTTTCAATATGAATTTTCCTCCCTGCCCAGTAGGTGGTGAAATGCACAAATAATGTGAATCCCCAAAAACAAGAGAAGACAAATATGAAAGTGAAAGTGGAGACTGATAGTAAAAAAGCACTTAAATATTGATCTGTTTCTCAACTACACTTATCATATCACTTCTGAAGACGTGGATTCAACCACTGGAGTCTTATGGATTACTTTATGCCACTTTAATGTGCTTTTTGATGACCATTCACTTGCACTGAATGTACCAACATAGCTGAGATATTCTTCTAAAATCTTTGTGTTCAACAGAAGAAAGTCCTACACATCTGGGATGGCATGGTGGTGAGTAAATGAGAGAATTTGTATTTTTGGGTGAACTATCCCTTAAAGCATTACTTTTCTTTTCACTCTGTAATTATTGATTTTGAGGATATTTAATTGTGCAAATAAATACAATGGAAACTGTTAATATACATTTTGACAAAGATTATTTCTATGCATTTAGGAAGAGGAGCTTGACCAAGCACAGAAAGGAGCAGATGCCATCAATGCTTTGGAGCTGGAAGAGCGAAAGTTGACTTTCAACCCACTGGATGTATTGATTGTCCTTGAAAATGAGCTGGGGACATTTGTCAAAACTTGGGTCAGTGCACTGACTTTTTGGGCTACTTTATGCCCGTCACATCAGCTTCCCAAAGAATCTGACACTTTTTCTTTCTTTTTTTGAGGTCATACAGTAAATAGTGTTGCATCTTGATGATGGCAATGTCTGGCCAAGTTGAAAAGCTCTTTTGAATTAATAGTTTCATTTATAAATACAAACTGTTTCTGGTGTTTTTGTTACAGTATTTGTTCAGAGAATTTTCTCCTACTTGCATACATTTCTGCAGTGTGCAGTCTGTTAAAATGCATTTTGAATTGCATTTATTTAGATTTACTGAAATTTAGAAGTCATTGCATAGCCCATTTGTTTTTATGTTTTTTGTTTATCATCATGATTTTGTTACTATTTTTGTATTTGAGAACGCATTTTGGTTCTAGGAGAGCATGAATATCTATGTTAGATTGTAAATTTGTAAACAACAATAAAAACCTTTGACATTCACCAGTTGTCTGTTAACTCTTCAGGTCATTTTATTTTAAAGTTAATTGAAAGTAAATGAACAGAACCTAGAAACCTGGAAACTTTCCGTGGGAATTATTGGGAATATATGGGAATTAATGGGAATAAACTGGAAATTTGCAAAATTGCAAGTTCCCTGTTATAGGCTAACTTAAATGTAGTTGAAAAAAACAAAAACAAACAGCTTGCAGCATAATCTTGTTTAAAACAACCAGATTTAATACAAATTCAGTTGAATTTATACCCTGCGCATTCCTCAATCACATGCACTCAGCACAGTACTGCAGGCTACTTACTACAGCAGGACTATTGAAGCCACACTACTGCATTTGAGCCCAAGGACTACATCCAGTCAAGTAAGTTTTGATGATATTACTAGGGTAAATATATTTGATCTATGGTATTAAAGTTTAACTAACAAATACTAAATCAAAATGTGTTTATACAGTAGCTAGCTAGCCAGTAAATCAGGTATGCTAAATGTAAGCTAGCTAACACCATTTAATTTACAATTTAAGAGGCTAGCTATCATGGTGCTAGCTAGCTCAACTGTGATGCTGTTCCTTCTGCTAGCCAGTTTTCTGTTATCGTACAAGAACGTAGATTATAGTTTGATTTACCATGATGATTGAGGAGTGTTCATCTATTCATCTAGCCTATTTCTATCAATTTGTCCAGCATCAATTGTAAAATATTTTTACCATTCCAGAATATTTCAGTTATTTAGCTAACTATATCTGTGCATGGCATTTGTGTTTTTTACAAGATTTTTTCTAATCTTATTCTACAGAACAATGCCACATGCGCCATCTGATGTTTCACCTCAGCCAAGGTAAGGCTGTGTACATTTGCAAATACTGTGCAAAGACCTATGTTAAGAATGCCACAAAGATGCAGCAGCATATAGCCAAGTGCACAAAGTCTTTTTCCAATGTTTTCAAAATTCCCCACCTTAACTTCCCATGGAAAGTTTACGGAAATTTACCGGAAATTTTCCGCCCCTTTGCAACGCTACTTACAATTGGGCTAAATGAGTTTAAAATGCATAGTTGGGTAAACAGAGACTCTTATGGTTAAAAATAAACCTTAAATGTAGTAGCTGGCGTGGCATAGAATTTTAAGTAAACATTTTTGAATGGAAGCTCATTAATTTGGCCATAGCCAGCTACGGTTTTTTAGGTAGCATTAGTGTATTGTGATTCAAGATATTGATATCCTATATCAAATTCCTAGTGGAATTTGCTTAAAAAGTGGGATGCAAAATGATGCACTATATTTTTAAGCAAATCCAGCACATTTTTTTCAATGTACAAAAACTGCTTTAGCTTCACATAAATTTGCCATGATTAAAAAATGGCAACCATACAATTCTGAAAGTTGTAAATTAAGTGTAATAAACCTTTGTATCAGAAAGAGAAAGAAACATTTTTACCCCTCACATTGCACAGGGAGGTTCCTTACTCACCAAGCAAAGAATACTGTGGCTCTTTTCTCTCATAGAGAATGTGTACTAGTTACTAAATATTAGTTTGATGTGTACTAGTTACTAAATATTGATGTAACTATAATATCTTTGTAATATAAATATAAAAGTGAAAAATAAAAATGTAAGTTATCCTTTCCATGTATGTTTTTATTTATTTTTATTTGGACATAGATTCTTCAATCCTCAGTCAGTGACATGATTATAGAGGAATGGGTCTTTATTATTTTTGTAAAGGTCCTCTTGAAACTAATTAAAACATTTTTATCCCTCTTACATTTCAACGTGTAAAAATTAGAATGCAATAATGTAATAATTTTAATTAGCTTTAGATCATCATGAGTGCTGTTACCTCAAGACCAGAAAGCAGGAAAAGAAGCTACGCTCTATATTTCGTCAAAGTGAACTGAGCCTGCTGTTCAAAGTAAGTGTGCATGGTCACCACTCTTATTCAAAAGTGTGACAGGCAGAGGCCAACTGTCATTGTAGCTTACAACAAGTCTGGGTAAGTTTTTGGAGCTTTCACCAGCAACAATTATGCCACGACAGGACAGGATATTGTTGATGACAAAGCCTTTCTGTTCAGCTTCAATGACAACACGGTTAATGAAGATCCCATGGAGAAACCATGGAGAAATGTTCAATGGAACTCTGAGTAAGTTAAATAATTGAAATCTTCTCCATAGCCAAATGCCTTCAGTTTTTTCTCATGTTTATTTTTTAGATATTTGCACACAGTTCCTCTTGAATAGATAACAAATTAATGAACAAATTCCTCTGAATGTCATTTATTTGTCTAATAAATTGTAAAATGTGGTAAGTTTTATATGTGGAAATGAGATCTTGGGCTCTATTTTAGGGTGGAAGCCTAAAAAGTAAAACAGACTCAGATTATACTGTTGGGTCTTGTTGGTGCTAGAAAATCAAGTGTCTTGCAACTCCATCAACTTTGTATTCAAAGGTTGTGAGCAGCCAGGCCAACATTCATGTATGATCTGTGCCTAAATTGTATTTTTATTGAAGTTTTCTTGTGACAGATGCAAGAAGTGAGGGCTAATATTGGAGTTTCTCTGTCTGCTGTGGTCCCAGTGAAGAACTACAGCCTAGAGGTGGAACTGGATCCTGAAATGAATGTCCTGCTCCTAAATAACTTTAATCATAAGCTACACAGGGCAACTTTGATGATATTTATTAGGGTGAAAATGAGGTGTCTGTTTAAAGATTATTTTCCTTTCTTAGCCTTTCCAGCCTAAAATCACTAAAATGCCAGTAAATGTTCTCTTGTAACTAATCAACAGTGTCGATTTGGAGCTATTTATCAACTGTTGCTGGTAATATGAATGTATTTCAACATTATCATTCAGATTTGAATCATGTATGAGATATAATCCTATCATTTTAGTTTGCAAAAATAAATGAATGGTGAGCTGTTGTTCTGGGGAGCTGTTGTTCTGGAGTGCTACAGTTTATCAAATTATACTACAGTCCCAATATGACACAGATTAATGAGACTCCACTGCTCATTAATAAAGATTTGCTTTGTAATAAGTAAACTGAAACAGGAAAGAAAGTGTTATAACCAACATATAAATATCTAATTGTCCAATTAAGATTTCTTCTACAAAGCACACCATTGAAAATATAAGATATTAAAAATGTAAATCAAAATCCAGTTGACCATTTGATTACCACATAGTGTGTACACAATACAGCATAATCCAAAAATTCAATCAAATTATTAAACAAATTAATATTAAATATAATCTACAATGCACTTTCCTTGTGAAATCAAAGTTGAAGTGTGTCATTTCTGTGGCACTAGCATCACCAAACAGTATTTCAAAATAGTTCAGCCTGGTCTCATGAATATTGCGTAATTGTGGCAACATTTTTGCAAAAACGAAATAATGTGCTTCATTACACGTTTGGCTATAGTTTCCCAGTGAAATGTCCAGTGCCAAAAGCCAGTGAAATGGTGTCGTAATCAGATGAGGTTTTAAGGTAAATATTAGATGGAAGTTTAAATGAGTAAATCATACCTTCCTAACCTAAAACTTTAACCTAAACCTAACCAATAGTGATCTAAAATAAAATGTGAGTTACACAAAACAGACATCCTTACCCTAAACCAATACCTTAACCTAACTGATCCAAAAACAAAATTAGAAAATGAAAAGCAAATTTTCTGAAGCAACCTTGTCACCTTGAGTTGCTTCTTTGACACTCTAATCTCACATGTCAGCTGTGCTGGAAAAAGTGTGTAAATGTAAGTGGGTTTGTAAAACAAGTGTTAAAATGTACATAACATAGCAGTGCGTAAGTAATAGTGCAATTTTTTTTAAAGTTTATAAAGTCATAATCAGACATTGTACTCGTGTTTTGTATGAAACTGAATAAAATGCACAGTTGTTGCAGCACCTCTATTGTTAATTTCACCAGGAAACTGCAGCAAAACGTAGAACATGGCATGTAAAAGTCAGTCTGTAAAAATTTTGTTACGTTCATTCTATGAGACTAGGTTGAAATAATTGCTGTTTACAGACAGTCCCGCACCAAACTCACGCCACTGGTCGAGCCAATGTTGTTAAGTCGGGCTGGGCCAGATTAGTTTAATGTTTTCCAGCCCAATAATTGTTGAAAACCCACCCAAATGTGTAAAGAACCACCCCAGTAGTGTACATGAACATAAAATGAATTTCAATATTTCAAACATAAAGCCACAGCATAGCTTTTGCAGCCTAAAAGTCCATGTGAACTGCCTTGACAAGTGCAGTTTTGTTCGATATGTTTACGTATTACCTGATCAAACAGGAGACTGGGGTGGTACATATTGAAGAGTTAGTTTTTAACAATAGCCAATGGGCATTCATTTATGTTGCACCACTTTTCAACCGGAATGGTGCTGTTTCTTGTGCCAGGGCCGTTGTTCAGCCGGGGAAAATGAGAACTGATTTCAGAACCAGACAGCTTTTTATACCGGCCTGAAGACTCAATGATAATCCAACTGATTACGTTACAACATAACCAGCTCACAAACAAACACAGTGCACAGCAGTCTTTGTTTATGAGTCTTATATTTTAATAACCAAAGTCATTTTTAATTTGGTGTCTATGGAATTACAACCTGCATTTGATGCACCTGTCAAAAGTTATAGCGGATAAAGTTCATAGCTATTATTGTAAATAACAATTTTATTGTAGATAGACAGGGTAAATGAAGAGGCTGGAGTCTTGCAGCATCCAAAGTAACATAATTTAGCGTCACAATCACTGAAATATATATAGAACTGGATTGCTCATGACGGCATATCAGTGAAGCCACTGCGCCGCCATATTGCTATGCCCAAACATTCCAATGTCCCTACTGACTACAGGAAATCATCTAATTTCAGTGAGTAAACATTAGTCATTCAATCATTTCATATCTGAAATCTGCATGTACATCCCTACAACTCAAACGTCCTACACATGTAATTTATTTATTTAAAGTCAGTAATTTTTCTAGTTACTTGAAAGCCCGAATAAGTTATGCATATCTACTGTATATCAAACAGTATCCACCTCTAACAAACTTCATCAGCGAACAGATCAGCTAAATGTAAAAAAGTTCACTGAAACTGAGGTAAGATACAAACAGCCATTTTCAGACTTATTTATTGTGATAATCGAAGTGTTTGTTCAGAGTTACTTGTTTTATGTTTTTAATAAAAAAAAAGTGTCTTGTACTCGTGGTCATTTGAATAAGAGCACGGACTCTCGCTCCCTCGCGCTGAGATTGGCTGTGTCTCGTTTGTATGGATGCGTCCTCCAGAGGACGCATTTGTCGGCCGCATACGTCATCGAGGCGACCTTTTTTCACTGGAATTCGGAGGATGCATGAGGTGTATCCTTCATGGGCACTCACAACCCACAATTCTTTGCTTCAACGAAAATGTCAAAAAAAAAAAAAGTGACGCCAATTTGCCCGTAAACATGATGTTCAAACGCAAGAAATGTTAATTCCCAAGTTGAAGTACCTCAGTAGATGGGTGCAGAGTATATAATATGTATAATTATATTAATATATAATTAAAATAAAGTATTAGACTAAAACTACACCTGTAAAATCTTTTCTGTCTACATCATTTTAACTCTCCTAAATTTGACCTCATACATTCCCTTCCAAAGAGAATTTGTTACCTTCTCACTCAAAGTGCTCGCGCTTGTTAAAGAGTGCCGTGCTGTCATAGCAAGCATGTTACGTTTCCATTTGTCCTAGGAAGGCTGTCTCGTTTAAACCAGACTTGTTTAAAGGAGGACGCTCGGTATACCACAGCCTTTAGAGGACGCGGCCTACCTAGCATGCAGCCTTCCAAACGAAACACTGAGGGAGACAAGTAAAGCAAAGCTGGTTAAAATTAAACTGATTCAGGTTCGACTGGAGGACAATGAATTAAACTGACTACAGTTTTCAATGTGAAAACAAGCAAATCCCGGGCATTTAAGGCAATTTAGAAATCCTGGTCTGACTTTTTTAAAGTCCCTTTCGGGGGTAAGGACGTATTGTCACCCTAAACAAGCAGATATTACAGCTTTTCCTAAATACATTACAACTTGTGGACAGTTTTCCCGCTTCCTTTGGTGATTGTTGTGTGAATGCTCTGACATCGCGATCAGCATATATCTTCTCCCTGTAACGAATATTATCCATAACAAGCAAATCAAACATTAAACATGATTGTCACTAGAGGGCGAAATGCAACTGTCATATCCGCAGGTTGGAGATGGTGAAACGGGGGTGTTTTCTCCTGTCAGTCACTGATGCTCTATGAGAGGTTGGGCATACTAAAATGGCCGCTCGAACGCTTCTGGTGGCTTCATCTCCTACTGGCAGTTTAACATTGCATCAGCGATCCAGTTATATTTATATATCAGTGGTCACAGTCCATCACAAGCTGCAATGATCGGGAGGATATCAATATCTTGATAAACCCAGATTGATGAAGAATCCTTCGTAAAAATGTCTGACTCTGAACTTATAAAAATTTATAAACTCCATCCAATTTCTTTGCATCCAACTTCCTTGTTCCATTCAGAAGTGATCACCCCTTTGCCTTATTTCCCTTCTAAGACAATTACCCTCCACTGTGAGAGCTTCAGATGCTGAAAGGTTTGGGACTAAAACACTTGGAACTCACTTTTAAACCATTCTTATTGGAAATTGTTATAACGACTTTGGCTATTATGACTGTTGTCCTTTTGAAGTGCCCTGTGCAGGCATCATCTCTGCCATTTAGAACACAGACAAGTGTGTTCAAGCAGATGTTGGGAGAGGGTACATTCTTGTTCTAGAAAGCATTTGGTTGGACAAAACTTCTCAACAGCTTTGTTACGTCACAAATTTTCCTAGGTCTTTTACCCAGAAGAAAGAGACTGTACATTTTAAATCTGCTGAAAGCGAATTGTCAACATTTAGAAGTACACTAGCATATAGATTACCTTAAAGCTAATAGACATGGCCTAAAAGTAACAAAACTTGTTTAAAACTTTTAACAATAATGACCAGGATGTAGCAAGGAATTCTGGGCCCACTGACTGTATATTGCCCCTGGACCTTTGGGCCCCTAGAACCCTTAGAACCTCTCAGCTCACGGCCCTGACAAAAACATTAAACAAACGATAAATTTTGATACCACAGCAAAAATATGCTAATATGATAATGTGCTACTGAACACACCAGTTTGGTTATTTTTAATAATTTAATAATTATATTTTAATTATTTAATTTCATTTCATCATCAAAATGGTGTCTAATCAATTCATTCTTAAAACTTTTAACAAGTGAAAATTCAACTAACATGTTAGTGCATTTTTTAAAATTATTATTATTTTTTGTTTTACTTTTATTCAACAGCAGTCTTGCTTGTGATATATTGCTTGATTATTATTATTATTATTATTACACTGAATATTACATTATACTATACAGTTGTTATATTTCTGTCACAATTTCTTCCATTTCAGGCATCTAGTTTTTCTTTTGAATCGTGCTTTTATTATGACGTGTTTTTTTCCCGGAAGCTTCACTTTTCTGGATAAACAGTTCGGGACACGCCCAGTGTGATCATTGAAGACTTAAGTGACATCTGAAATCTCATCTGTTTACACTGTACTTTGAGTCTGACAAATGAAATGTAGGACATAGTTTTGGAGTGTTTCTGTTTTAGATTACTGGTATTTGTGTATGTGGTAATTTTGAAATGTTATGTTTAAAATTTTATTACTGTGAAGCACTTTGGTCAACTCTGTTTTAAATGTGATATAAATAAAGTTTGAGTTGAGATAAAAGTGCAAATTCTGTGATTTTAATTATATAAATATATAGTTTACATGTGCTGCGTGGTTCACAGTGGATTAGTGCTCTGCTTTGTCATCTCACTCAATCAACGTGAATGATTCTCAATGTCTGTGGAGTTTCCAGTGGTTGAGCGGTCGGATTTATACAATAATTTATAGTACGCAGCTCATCCACAAGGGTGTTTTCACACTTAATTCGTTTGAGCATTCCAAGCGCTCTCAGAGCTGTAGGGTGAATTAAGGGTGATTGGAACATGAGTTAAAATGGGACAGTATAACTATACAGGGTTTATTTTGTCATCTGATGAGTGACAATATCTTTTTTTGTTTGTTTTTTGTTGCTGAGACCTAGTTGTGAGAACGCCTAATCAAAATGTCATGCCCTCATTGGTGTGATGTGATGTAGGTGGGCGGGGCAAGCAAAAAAAAAATGTGTTAATATCATGTTTCTATTTTCAGAATTAGGTTGTTTTTATTTTGACCCATCCACCCAAACACAACTTGGATGGAAGGGACAGCATGATTTTGACTGGGACAGTGCTTAAATGCTTTGCTAATGAAGAAAATGATTAACCTTGCAATAGAGAACCATTGTGTATGCTCTAAATAAGTGGTTCCAATATCTTCATTTGTGCGACCCCTAATCAACCGCAAAAATTTTAATGGACTAGCTGGATTTTGCTAAAATAAAACAACCTAATTCTGAAAATAGAAACATGATTTTAACAAAAAAAAAAAAAAGTTTTTTACTTATTTTGTTGCAGTAGTACATCATATTCAAGTTTCCATCAAAAGTTTGTGCAATATATTAGCTATGACAATTTACGCTAATACACTAACCAAACTAAACATAACACTAAGTTTAGCCTTGACCTCTTAACCCATCCCTTACTAATCCTGATTAATTTAGGCTATTGCAGAGTAGAATGGCACCAGTGAGACAGGAAGAAAGGAGACAGGAGAAATACAACAAGTGGCGTGAGGAAAGGATGAAGGGAGCCACTGAAGAGTACAGGGAGATAGTGGAGGCAGGGAAAACACCCAATATAAGGTTCTTGGCCAGAGCCTGAAACGTGCCAAAATCAACTCTGCAGAGGTGAGTGAAGGGAGTTGTAAAGGGCTATAAGTACATTGTTGGGAGTAAGTCCTGCATTCTCCAAGAAGATGAGGCCCAGCTAGCAGAGCTAGTCAAGGATCTGAGCAAGAGAGGGTTCCCCATGAGAAAACCAGAGATACAAGTTCTTGCCACCCAATTTGCATAAGCCAATAGAATAAAAGGCCTTGCCCCTAAAAAGGCAGGTTACTACTGGTTTCAAGGATTTCTGAGGAGAAACCCAGGCCTCAGTATGAGGAAGCCGGAGGCACTCTCTTCTGCCCGAACAGCCTGAATTAACCCTGTTTCTGTGAAAGTGGTTCGCTTCTTACAGTGAAATTATTACTGAGCTTGGGATCCAGGACCTCCCAGAACACATCATGAACTGCGATGAAACAGGCCTACAGGACCACTTCCTGTCTACAAGAGTTGTGGCTAAAGTAGGATCGCCCTGCTTTGAAATCACTGCAAATGAGAGGGGAGAAATAACTGCTAGCATGTCTCAGTGCAGCAGGAGAGTATGGGCCGCTACTCGTCATATTCAAAGGCAAAAGGCTCCAGGCTGACTGGTGTTTTGGGGCACCAAACAACACCCTTGTCAGAATATCAGACAATGGATGGATCAACTCTGAGGAGTTTTTGGACTGGGAAAAGCAGTTCATAGCCCACCTGCCCAAAGAAGATCCCTGTCCAAATGTGCTTCTGCTTGATGGACACAGCAGCCACGTGTCTAGCACTGAGATCCTTACTCTTATGAGAGACAACAATGTGCATGTTGTGTGCTTCCCTCCACATAAAATACACATTCTCTAGCCAGCTGACAGGGCATTCTTCAAAAGCTTGAAGCATCATTGGAACCTGGAGGGCTGGATCTACACCAGAGAGAATGGTGGAAGGAAGCTGCAGAGACCCCTCTTCCTGACCCTGCTCTCAAAGGACTGGTAAAATGCAGCAACACCACAGAATGCACAAGCAGGCTTTGGGGGCAGTGGGACCTACACACTAGATCCCACCCGCATAGACCACGCTCTGTTATCTCCCAGTTTGACAACAGAACAGAATGAAGCACCTGAGGCCTCCGAGACCCCTCATCGTCCTCACCCAAGCCCTTCTCCAAGTCATGGCCAAGCCCTCCTCCAAGCCCTCGTCAAGGTACTTCGTCAGGCCCTCCTCCAAACCCTCGTCAATTCTCTGTGCAGAGCACCCCAAGCTTTGTTGACCTGGTAGATATACCCATCCGTGAGCGTGCTGCCACAAGTAAGTGGTCAAAGCCCCTAAGCTTCCACCTCACAAGTGATGCACACAGTTCCATTGTAGCAATACAATCATGTGCATATTCAACTATTCATTCATATTTATATTCCATTAGGACGTTTTCACACCTAGTTCGTTTGAGCACTCCAAGCGCTCTCAGAGTGGCATAACAAGTATATGTGAACAATCCAAGTGGTCTCAGACCCCCCTAAAAGGACCAAAAGTGAACTGTACTCAGACCACCTCAGGAGGTGGTATGAGTACAATTCATTTGTGGGTCCTTTTGTGGTTCGATTGATTTGTGCAATGTGAAAGCAATGAGGTACCATTCTGCTTTGCATTTTATGACATAAATACCTCGTAGCTTGCCATACATAGCTGCATTACATACTTCATATTCCAGTCAAAATTTACTGTCCACATATGGGGATTTTAACCGAATATAGATATACCATGATTACCATGACGTGTTTTTATATCTCATATTCCATTCTTGTATTATTTGAGCACCTAAAATGAATGGATATAACGCGCTGCTCTGCTCTGAATGTGGCCAGTCCGTTCATTTTAGGTGCTCAAAGTGCTCTAATGGGCGTACTGTCTACCGAGGTTCGCGCCAAACTCCCACGAAAATACAAGCGAGGATTTTTATACTTTCACTATAATTTTATTTGCACAATGTCAAATGTTCTTGGCTCGTACACACGATGTAAATGACACGCAGGAGGAGACGCTTGCTTGCTCCATTACTCTCGAGATGATAGATAAAGAAACATATTTTCAAATGCACATAGAATTACAAATGTTTTCCTTCATGCGAAACTATAGCTTGTAGGTTTTATCAGAGAGCCTTAACATAACGTGAGAGAGTGAAGAATTTATGACAGAAATACAGTATACATTACTACTATTGCATAATATAATAAAATTGGTGTTGTTGTCTGGGTTTCATAAATGATATAACATATAAAATAATGCTTTTTATGTAATTCTATCCCTGTGCAATCATTTCAATAAATTACCACTTAAGGTGTAGGCCTATCTGTAATAAGAATACGCACACCTTAAGAAGTATGACAATTTGTATGACAATTGCTTATTATAATAACCAGTTATGCAATTATTTATGAAAGATTATTGTCAGCCAAATATCATAATCATGACAGCCCTAGCTGCAATAGTTCTTAAGGAGCTGTGATGTGAACAGCAAGGGGTCTGAGACCACATTAATGTGAAGAGGACCAAAAAAGAAACTGGGTCCTCTTTTAAGTCCACTTACACTGTGAACATCAAAAGCACTGAGGTCATTTGTGGCTGGTTCCCATTCTGGTTCATTTTAACCAAACTGGGTTTGGTTCACTTAAACCAAAGTACTCCTATCATAACGAGGACTCTCCATAGACATAATTATTTTTTATTCTGTACATTCTATATATTCCATCCCCTAACACTACACCTAAACCTAACCCTCATAGAAACCTTATGTCATTTTTATATTTTCAAAAAACAACAACATTGTAGACATTAGAGAAAAAAAAAAAAAAAAAACTATGTTTTTTAAGCCATTTGAATTACAGGGACACTAGGGGTGTCCTCATGAACCACATTTATAACATAATACCCTTGTAATTACTAGTGTGTAACCAACAAAAATTTTCTTGTAAACCATTAAAACCAACTCACACACACACACACACACACACACACACACACACACACACACACACACACACACTCTGATAATACATTGTTCTCTATCCTGCCCTGGGTTATCAAGAAGCCAAATCATTAAAGTGTCGTTGTATTATGATTTAGGCCTATGTTATTGCCAATGCCATACAACAATTTACCAATTAATATGTCATATAAAGGCTAATCTGCCCTACCTTTTCACACAGAACAGAATGAATAGGTTAACCCAGCAAACACAGAACATTCCCCTAACGTCAGCATATGGTTCCTGTTAGGTTATTTATTTATTTATTTTTTGGAAACCAATTTCTAATGTTCTAGGAACATTCTCTTTAGGTTATATTTTTTAAAACCATAAACCCAGAACGTTGCAGGCAGGTTTTTGGTGTGGCAACCTTAAAAGAACTTAGAATGTTCTCTAATGGCTATTTTTAGGTTCTGTTTTATAACCATACAGTATACTAACCTCTCAGACCATTGCTGAGGTTTTTATGAAGTAACCGAAAGAGAACTTACACAGAACATTCTCTAATGGTTATTTTTAGGTTTTATTTGAATACTAACCTTTCCAGAATGTTGCAGGGAGGTTTTTGTGGGACAGCCTAATGCTCTCTGCCAAACAACTTTCAGGATAGAATGTGGCTGATGTACATCCATTCAGTGTTTAGGCTTAAGCATCAAATGGACATGAGAAAAACAGACGCACCCAGGCAAAAATGACAAGTCTAAGACTTATAAGGGTTAAGACTTTAATTTTCACATATATATATATATATATATATATATATATATAAAAAGGGAAAATTACTCGCCACCTTTTGGACTCGGACTCGATTGTTTAAAGACTCGGATTTGACTCGGTCTAGAGTATGGTGGACTCGAATCCAACACTATGAGAGCTATTCTCTTCAGCTTTAATGACAAAGAGGTTAAGGAAGATCCTCTAGGTGTGCTCAGTGGATATCCCCAGCACTAACACAAGTCCAAACTTTGACTCTCTAATGTTTCTGTACAGTAACACAGCCACTGTCTACACTGTAAAAACGACATAATGGTATATGCATGGCAGCACAGGGTGCCAAATGTTTACCATAAACTAAAATAACCATTTTAGACCATGAAGTGAGTTAACATGTTTAGACTGCAAAATGACACATGTTTTTTTTTTTTTCAAAAATTATAAACTAAAATAACTTGTTTAAATAGTCACTTCAAATATTGTGTTGACACCAAGTTGAAATGACAAAATTATTTGTTTTGACTTCATTTAGAAAAATAATGTTGTAGACCATTAAAAAAAAAAAACATGTTTTCACTATAATTACTGCACCTCACCATCAAATACATTCAGTTGTTTAACCCTAAGAGTTAAAGTAGGTTTACTCTGTGCTTTTTAAACTTTAGAATTATTGTAAGACTTAGAAACTTAATTTCAAGCTCGACTCTTCACCACAGTGGTAAACCCCAAAACTCCAACATTACAGAAACTCTAAATCTCAACATAAGAAAACATTAAATATTTACAAATCTCCCCCTTTATTCATCTTGCACAAACAAATAAAAGTGCTTTTAATTTTAACAATTACTCTCCCCATCAAGTCTCAAAGCATGCTGGGGAAAAAATCCAAGGTAAAACACAGTAAACTTATAGTTCACTACCATTTATATTATTAAATGTTAAAAACTTCATATGAGGCTTCTGGAACTACTGTAACTATTAAAGACTGTAACTATTAAAGGCCACATGATGATTAAGTTCATCTAGAGTGACTTTTCCAGGAGCAATAATTAAATTAATACACATGCAGAGACAGTGCACAGTGTTACTCATACAAACACAAAACACCATCCTGGTGTAACGTTGGGGTCTAGGAGTGGAAGAGGAGATGCAGGAGTGGAATCTTTAAATCCTTTAATAGCAACGGTTGGAGTAGAACATTTGCTGGAGTGGAACAAATACTAAATCTCAACATAGCACTTCCCTAACTCAACATAGCACTTCCCTAACTCAACATAGCACTTCCCTAACTCAACATAGCACTTCCCTAACTCAACATAGCACTTCCCTAACTCAACATAGCACTTCCCTAACTCAACATAGCACTTCCCTAACTCAACATAGCACTTCAAGGACTGACAAATGATGACGAAAACTAGAGGGTATTTATACACAGAACTAAATGAGGGAATGGAATACAGGTGAGAGTAATAAGGAACAGATGGAAGTGATTAGGGCAGTGAACTATGGGAAATGCAGTCCAGTGGAAAACTTCAAAATAAGAGTCCTTGAAGAAAATGAGGGCGACAGACTGTGACACGTTATGTAATAAACATTAACTAAACTACATAAAATATGGCATAGAACACCCCGTTGAATATAACTGATATAAAAAATAAGAAAAAAACATATCTATTTTTACCATTAATCATATGGTACTTTACATCTAAACATTTTTTTTTTTTTTACAATTTTTTACTGTAAAATTAAACAATATTAAAAAATATTATAATTTTTTTACAGTATATGTTAAGGTTACTATCTGTTAACCAATTAAAGTTTTTTTTTTACTGTAGCATTTTTGCATTATTTTCTGTTAAATTACGGACATGTTTTTTTTACAGTTATAGAAATCCCAACATAAATGGATTAAGTAAACTGACGTATTACATTTCTACAGTAAGTGTTTTTCACTAAGTGAAATTTTGTTTGCTTTCATTTTAATAAAGTAAACTGAATGAGCAGCAAAAATGTATTTTACTTTGGAGTTTACTAAGCTCCAGATTCATTTCATTATTATGAGTACAGCATAAACTTAATATCTTGTGTCGCAAATGTAGCGTCAAATAAAGTACAAAACACAGCTTTATAAGTAAAATATATTTTTCTCAATGAGCAATATTTGCTGAAAATGTAAATTTGCTGTGAATAAATTTATTTTTATGGGAATTTAACACTTATTAATGTTAAATTATACTGTGTTTTCTCTGTAAAAAATTTTTTTTTACACTGGAACAAAACTTTTTAACGGACATATTTTTACAGACATCTCAGGTTAAAATTACATATTCACATGTGAAAAACACGACGTTTACCTTCATTTAAAGGACAGTGCCTGTTTTTGCTAGTAACACATAATCAGTTAAGTGACAGGGAAAATGTAAATTTGGTGTGAATAAATGTATTTTAAGGGAATTTCACACTTTTATTTTAATTAAACTGTAATTTCTCTTTAAAAATACATTTATTTTTTATAATGCACAGTTATCCAGGAACATACACATTTTATCCACTGCAGATGCATGGGAATGAAGTGCAGTTGAGTGTGAGGTTTACAGAGTGGCATGTCAGTGATATTTTGTGCTTTGAATCTCCATTAAAAAATTAAAAAATAAGTAAATACTGAGGTTTTAGTTATTGGATGTGAAAATAATGTAAGCTCTCTGGTTTGGATTCTCACTAGACTGTAAAGGGCTGATGCAGAAACCATGGAGAAATGTCCAATGGAATTCTGAGTGAGTTATGCAAAGCAAATTCTGCTCTTTCAAATTATCCAGGGGTTCATTTAATTTTGTTTCATTGTTTTAAGGTCATTTCAAAAATTGCTGTTGTTTGACTTACTTTGACACTAACAGTAATTTGAGTCATAATAATGTTCATTAGGAGAATGAAGGTGCTCTTAAGCACCATCTCTGTGTGAAAGGCTTTTATTGGTTCTGTTAAACAGGCTCGGATTCTGCTGGTGGGTCCTGTTGAGCTTCTTCAACTCTCTCAACTCTGTGTTTAAAGGTTATGTGAGCACCCAGGCCAATACCGGCACTGCTGGCACCAGTTTGACTACTCAGGTAGAAATGTGTTCTAATTATTGTGATTAGTTGTTTATAATTTGCTTTATTTACTGTGTGTCATTTTAATGGTAACTATTTGTCATGTAGTTTCATACTTACTGCATCAAGACAAGCAGCAGTGTAAACCATGTTCCGTTCACACTGTGTGACACAATGGATCTGGAGAAGGGTTTGAACGGCAGGCTGAATGTAGATGATTTTTCCAATATTTTGAAGGGTCACATTAAAGACGGGCATCAGATGAGAACTTTTTATATTGGGTTAAATGTAAAGAATAGTTAAAATAAGTAGCAGTGTTTTTTGTGACAGATGTTTTATTTGGCATTTAAATTTGGTAGTCCAAAATGATGGGGTATTTTACAGGGTTCCAACTTCATGGACAACCTGGAAATATCAGAATTTTAAAATAGCAATTTGCAGGCCTGAAAAGTAATGGAAATTCATAGTCATGGAAATACCTATAGCGAATATTTTTTCTTGTTTTCCTCTGTTTCCTTCCTCTGTAAAAATATCTCATCAGATAATGCTCTTGCTTGCAAGCCATTGCGATGTCTGATTTGTGAGTGGGTTAGTTTTTATCAATGAATCAGTATGAATGAAAATGTTTTTTAAAAATCTGCATTAAGTAATCACAAACATCTGAAAAGATCATGGAAAAGTCATGGAATTTCATTGGTCAAAAATAATGTGAACCCTGTTTTGAATTGATTGATGTTGCAACCATTATTTGTTGTAATTTGCTACTTTTCTGGCCTTACTTATTTAGTCTGATCGTACTGATTTAAAGATTTTCTCTATATTATTTTTTCTTAGTTTAACCCATCAATGCCTATACAGCCTGACCCTCCTTATTGTCATACATCTCCTGGCTTGAAGGATAAGATCCACTGTGTGGTGTATGTGATCGACAAATGCAAAGTCAAGCTCTCCTCTGATAAAATGATTGACAAGTTTGCAGTTTTTCTAAGGAAAACCAACCAGCTTGGTGAGTGATTAACCATACTGAAGCAGGTTTACCTTCAAGTGTCATCCATTTGTTTTTATAGCTTAAAATGTTAAGATTGTGTAGAATAGATAGGACAGCGTTTATTGCCATATGACTGAGTATAGTGGAAATTGTCAAGCAACTTACAGTACAATTATTACATGGCAATCCCCCTCAAGCTACCTGTGTTTAGTGTCCAGCTCAAGAACACTGTGCTTAAGGGGTATTGAACAATAAACAGTCTCCAGGGTTTTATAGCTTCAAGGTGTGGTTGTGTGCTTCAGGTATTCCCCAGCTAGTTTTGTTGATTTTGTGGATGAGGCTTGCCCTTTAGTGGCAGAGGACCTGAAGAATGTCTACCAGAGCCACTATATCACATAATGGTAGGATTTGGTACGCCTTTGGTAGTTAGTGTTCAGTACACTTCTGTGTCATCATGTTATGTTCCTGAGTGCCTTTCACATGTGCAAGTCTGGTGATTCAGTATTCTCTTGTGACAGATGCAGGAGGTGAGTGCTCAGCTTGGTGTTTCTCTGTCTGCTGTGGTCCCAGTGAAAAACTACTGCCAAGAACTGGAAATTGACCCTCAAACTGACATCCTGCTTCTAAACGCAGTTATTCGGATGCTTAGAGTAGCTGAGGGCTACTTTGATGATCTTTACAATGTGGAGGAAAAGACTGATTAGATCTCTTAGGTCTCTTTTCCTAGTGTGACCTGAACATTCTACTACTGTATTAGTTCTAATTTGCAGAATTTTTCACTCCTTTATTAATAATTTGTTTAAAAATGTTTAATTATGTTTACATTGAGCCATTGTCATACAAGGCTGGTACAACTTCTCCAGGTGATATTAATTTAGTGGCGGTTTGTGGCATCTCTGTTTGTGTATTATGAGGTCCAATGGTATTTTATTTCGCTGCTGTTGCTCTGACGATGCAAAATATGAATAAACAGACACTGCAATCAGATGACTCATTTTCATAGCTTTATTCTCTGCTTGAGTGAAATAAAATAAAGTTCTTGTTGTAAGAAATGTGAAATTGTGGAGTCATTCCATTTAATGATTTTACTTTATTATATTTGTTCTGGAAAATAAAGGAATACTGTATAGTCAGAATGTATTACAATGAGTTTTGTAATACATTTAATTTTACTTAAATTCATAGTAAAAGTTTAAATTGTCTCCATTTGCGACTGCCTCAGTTGCTCTCCTTTGCCTAGAGGTGCAGATAATGCTTCTTGCTGTTAAGCTGTGTCACCCATCATTTGAGAATGGTTCATTCCCAATTTTTACATGAATAGGGATAAGGGATGTGCATTGTCCTCTGTTCTGATAAAATAGTCATCTCATCATTTGTGAGACCCATTTCAGGAGTGCTCTCATTAAATAATTTTCTTCTCCAATGGTAAGCATTCCTTCTTCATACTTTGGCAGCTCTCCCTTCTCGTGGGGCCCAGGAGAGCCTTCTGGTGACCCAGCTGGAGTGGGGGTTATGTGTGAAGCTCCAGGCAGAGTCTGCTTGAGATGAGTTCTGATTGTTGCTGGTAGTTGTCCTGAAGGAGCCCAGAGTCTTGCTGAGCCATGTGTTCTTGGCAGCCTGAAGTTCACTCGTTAGAACCGCGTTCTGGTGCTCCAACTCCTGGCACATCAAGTTTTAAAAGAAGAAAATCAGTCAATTATTGGCATAACAGCACAAAATCATTAACAAGATACTGTGGGGTTCAAAAGTCTGAGTTCATATTAAAAATCTGGGATTCAAAATCTTATTTAAACCTGGAAAAAGACACAAATCATATATAATTATATACTGTCTATATGCACCAACAATCATCCATGCAATTATCTAATCAGCCAATTGTGTGGCAGCAGTCCAGTGCATAAAATCATTCAGATACAGGTCAGGAGCTTCAGTTAATGTTCAAATCAACCATCAGAATGGGAAAAAATGTGATCTCAGTGATTTGGACCGTGGCATGATTGTTGGTCCCAGATGGGCTGGTTTGAGTATTTCTGTAACTGCTGATCTCCTGGGATTTTTATGCACAACAGTCTCTAGAATTTACTCAGAATGGTGCCAAAAACAAAAAACACCCAGTGAGCAGCAGTTCTGTGGATGGAAACGCCTTGTTGTTGAGAGAGGTCAACAGAGAATGGCCAGACTGTTTCGAAATGACAAAGTCAATAGTAACTCAGATAACTGCTTTGTACAATTGTGGTGAGAAGAATATTATCCCAGAATGCTGTTCTGAGATGCGGGTTGGCACTGTTTTGGTGGCAAGAGGGGGACCTACACAATATTAGGCAGGTGGTTTTAATGTTGTGGCTGGTCGGTGTATATATAATTAAGATTCTGGACTATTTAGGTCACTAATCAAATAATAAAATTTGTGACATTGACCATGTTATCTCTGGTAAAAATAGTCAGAATTATTTGCTTCCACTGAAACACATAAGATGCTGTTTGAAACATTCTCCAGTTGTGCTGGGATAACATGAATCATCGGGTTTTGCACCAACTTGCAGAGTCTATGCCAGGCAGAATGCATGCTGTCAGTAAAGCAAATGTTGGTCATACCAAATTTTAAGAAGTTCATGTTATTTTTCAGTTCATCTATTGACTCAAATTGTTATGCTGATAATTTGTAATGGAATAAATGCTAAATAGAATTGTATTATATTTTACTAGTGGACTCAGACTTTTAAACCACACTGATTTGTAATCCATAGTCATGTGTGGATGTTTTATGTGATAGGCTACATGAAAACAAGTTAAACATCAACATAATTTTTTTTTTCAACAAAAAATGTAATTAGAGGGATGAAATTCAAATGCATAAATATTAAATATGGGCTAAAATATTTTTATGATTGTGTTTTCTGTTGTCTCGCTTACCTGGATCTTGCATTTAGATTCCACCATTCGTAGCTTGGTCTGAGCTAAATCCCTCTCTAATTCTTGGACCTGCTCTTTGAGAGAGGATTTCACCTCATCCTGAGCTGAGCTCTCTTCACTCTCAGTGATCAGCTGAATTGATCCATCCCTACTGAAGATCTGGCTGCACTGTGAACACTCAAGCATCTTGGTCTGAAATAATATTATGTGGCATATGTAAGAACAGAGATTGTGTTAAAAGAAACATGCAACAAAAGACCATCACAACAGAAAGAGATTGGAGTTGAATATTGGTAAGATTTGAGGTTAAATCTAATTTTTATTTGAGGTCAGTGTGTTTCTTACCTTGATAACAGCTAGTTCCTTGTCCGTTTGAGCTTTTTGCTTTTCAAGCTTAGTGTTTAATTGAGAGCAAATCTGAAGTATGTAAGGAAATAGGTTGGTTATTGGAATGTGAAATGCACTGTTGAGTTATGATAAACTATGTAAAGAAAACAACATGACTCATGATTATATATATATATATATATATATATATATATATATATATATATATATATATATATATATATACACACACTACCGGTCAAAAGTTTTGAAACACTTGACCGAAATGTTTCCTATGATCTTAAAAATCATTTGATCTGAAGGCATATGCTTAAATGTTTGATATTAGTTTTGTAGACAAAAATATAATTGTGCCACCATATGAATTTATTTCATTATAAATCTAAAATTTAATAAAAAATAAAAAAAATGTTTTTGAAATTGATGACTTGGACCAAATAATAAAGAAAAGCAGCCAATAAGTGCCCAACATAGATGGGAACTCCTTCAATACTGTTTAAAAAGCATCCCAGGGTGATACCTCAAGGAGTTGGTTGAGAAAATGTCAAGAGTACATGTCTGCAAATTCTAGGCAAAGGGTGACTACTTTGAAGATGCTAAAATATAGCACAGTTTTTATTTATTTTGGATTTTGTTTAGTCACAACATAATTCCCATAGTTCCATTTATGTTATTCCATAGTTTTGATGACTTTACTTTTATTCTAAAATGTGAAGAAAAATTATAATAAAGAATGAGTAAGTGTTTCAAAACTTTTGACCGGTAGTGTATATGTATATATATTGTATATTGTTTATACTGTATATACTGTATATAATTTATACATATACAGTTTATTTATAGATAGATTTTATATACTGTATATCCTGTATATTAAAAAAAATATTTAAATGGTGTTCAAATATTTTTCATCAGACACTGTTTTAAATGTGTGCATTGTACTTTAATATTCACCTGCTTGTAATCAGTGATTATGTTGTTTGATCTTTTTATTTCGGATTCTGCTTTGTCCAATTCTCTCCTAAACATCTCCTTCAGCTGTCAAACACATCAGAACTTTAGACAAGGATAGAGCATGAACTCTGTTTCAAGGAAATTTTTCCTCATTGTGAAAACCCACCTGTGAAGCTTCCTCCTCTTTTCCCTTTTTCTGTTCCTCTGTCATTGTCAGAAGATGTTTGGTTTTTAAAAGCTCCTTGGTTAATTCATCCACCTTGTCCTCAGTCTAAAAACACAGCAGAGCAGCAATTGAGCAAATTATCATTGACAAGTTGCAAAAGATATTAAAAGAAATATTATTTATTGTTGATAAATTAATGAATACAGTTTGATATACAGTTTGATTTCAAAATAAAAATAAGTAAAATAAATACAAAATTAAATGCAGTAAATGTAAAGATTAGTTTTATCTGCCTAAAGTACTTGGTAAAAAGTGAAAGCTAAAAATGTGCAGCTGTAGAGGAATGTTCCAGGTTGAATACAAGTTAAGCTCTATCAACAGCATTTTTGGCATAATGTTGACTACCACAATAAATGTGTAAATACCACAATCCGTCTCGTCCATCATTTATAAAAAAAGAAAGAAGTAAATATAATGTTTACAGTGTACTTAAAAAAGAAGTGAATGGGGTCTTAATTGTTTCAAAGGTACAGCACAGCCACAAAATGTTACGTGCTAACATCACTTTAGTGTGATACTGTAAAACAGCTTACTAACCTTATCTGTATAAAGTTATATTCAACATTGCAACTTCACTGTCATGACAACGTAATGCAGGTAAATCCTGATATCTGGTAAATGTCATAATGCCTGTAAATCCCCAATTTTATCACACTAAAATCATATCACCATAATGTTGTTCTTGTAGCAATACTTCTGAAACAGTGTGTTTTTGAATGTTTATGGACTTCCATTTGAAGTGCCTTACTGCATCTGTGATTATTATTATTATTTTTTAAATAAACGAGGGGCGAGTCAATTTGTTTTAGTGGTATCAACATTATGCCACAAATGGTGTTGATTGAGCTTTTAGTTAACCCGGAACATTCCTTTTTATGAGTGGTTCTTCACTGAACCTTTGGAAAGAGTTCTGTGTAGTACCTGAAAATGTTCTTTGTGGCACTAAGAAAAAAAATTGTTCTTTAAAGAACCCGTCACTGAAGGATTCTCTGGGCAACCCAAATAGGTTCTTCTAGCTCATCGTTCGTCCTGTCACCCTTATTTTTGTAGTAGTCCTCAACTGATTTTGCTTCAGGATCCAGATTTTAATTTGGACATCAAGTAATGACCCAACATGGTACCAAAATTGTTTATCATACAAAAAGTATACACAAATGTCCTTAAATCAAACACTGAACCTTATTGATATTACAATGAACTGCATAGACCCAACAATATGCACAATTATTTACTTGGCATAGGCTTAATATGAACATTTACAATTTTACAACTGCATAAATAACAAGGAGTTATTTAGGAGTGTGATTTACCAGTCTAACACAATGGAACAAACACTGGGCCAGATATTGTATTAGTATTAACCATATTACCAAGTGACAGATGAATCTGACTTAAATAATGTAGAATTTGATTGAAGGCACCTATATGAAGCCTATCTGTCTGTCTGTCAATCTATCTATCTATCTATCTATCTATCTATCTATCTATCTCAAATCTCAAGTCAAGTCAAGCCATTTTTATTTGTATAGCACTTTTCACGAACACATCATTTCAAAGCAGCTTTATAGAAAATTATGCTGTAATGTCTTAAAGTCCTCATTGTGTGGTTTAAATAAATAACCTGTCTGAAAATCAAGCCTTAAAAATTACTGTCTGCAGTCTCCAATGAGCATGCCAAAGGTGACTGTGGCAAGGAATACAAAACTCCATAGACTGTAAGTTTATACAGAAAAATAACCTTGGGAGAAAAAGAGCTCAGCTGGGGGAGCCAGTTTCCCTCAGGCTATATAGCACGAATGTACTGCAAATATTAGTTGTCTATGTGTAAAGAACAATCTTAAAGAACAATGAATGTAGCCAAAAAATTACCATGTTAAGTTGGGCAGCATTCAGGCATACAACCACATAAAACCGAAAATGAAACTGGCCTTTTCCGTAATGTTATGAAACTCTGATTAATTTGGCTGACCTGGTCTAAGGCAGTCCTCAGTGCAATCTTGCTGCTAACAAGTTTTTGTGCAAGGTCATCATTCTCCTGCTCCAGACGCAAACTGGCATCCTGAAGCTTACGGTTTTCTCTCTAGGGGGGGATTTGAAACAAAAATATTCAGTACCACTTGGCTTGTTTCTGCAATTTTGACAACTAGAGAGGTTTAGATGTTGAAAGAACTCAGCATGTCATTGTTGATGTGTGTTGCGGAGTTTTTTGTCATGGTGTGATCTCTTACCTGGCACTTGTCAAGTGGGTCTTCTGACTGTACTTGGTTATCTTTTAATTTTAGCTTTTTAGAAGGCACCTGGGGTTTAAAAGAGGAAGCCAGTTTTAGATTACATCAAATGTTCAAAATCTTAAAGGCTTAAAAGGAATTTAGTGTATAAGTGCTAATAAATATATATTCTATTTATAGTTGCATGACTGATGTTAGTATTTTTTTCTGTAAGTCACTGCGAGCTAGGAAACACATCTTCTGTATAAAGAGATTTGTTATTCTATTACTTAGTAACTAAGAGATGCTAAATAAAGCAAATTGAAAATGTTTGTTTTGTGAGTACCAAGGTAAAAGGGGAAAACAGTTTAACCATAGGCTTAATGATCACAAATGTCCTAATATTCAGATTTTGTTGTAAATAGGCTTGAATATAAGCAAAACATTTATATGCCATACAAATTCCACAATGCTAGCTTTAAATCAATGTGTGACAAACAAGAGGTCAAAGTGCACTGAACCTACCCCTTGTTTTGGTAAGGACTCCGCCACCAGCCTGGCCAAGATTTCCTCCTCTGTCATTTGATCAATAATATGGGCATCATAGGCAACAGTAATAGACACTTCTTCCATCATTTTAGCAGGTGGTTAGAAAAGAGCTGATCTCTAAATGCAGAGTACACAGATAAACTTGTCTGGAGAAATGACAACAGGTTTGACAGGCAGCACCCTTTATCTGTCCGTCTGTCTCAATGCAAGCCCTGCCCTATACCGTAGAATATAGGAGGAGTTTCAGGTAGTCTAGTGAACCAGTCCACCTTTGTTCAACTATTGGTCTTAACTTACCATAAACACAACAATCCATTAAGTAGGTACCATGTGAAAAGCAAAAATGTTTTCTCTCAAGCAGCCTTCACTCACAAGTCCTTGCTTTTCAATTCTTGTGTTGTCTTGTGAAGTCGAAGAAGCTGCTAAAAGGAAAGTTTCTTTAAACTATGACCTCGTTACAACAAAATAGTTCCTTTGGGTTGCGTCTTTAATTACCTTAAAACTCTTCACTCTAGAAAACACATCCTTTCAATATCACCCTGCAATCCATCAGCCAACACTAATTATTTCCACACAGTTTCCTTACTGCGAAGCAGCACTAAGTTACATATTTATACGAACATTAATCCAACACAAGTAGGTCCTGTTCAAATTTGTCTGGAACAGATAGTAGCTTTGAATAATTCCTCAGAAAGGTCTCAGAAGGGCCTTTCCCATCACCATGTGCTAGCCTCCCTTCTTGTGAGCTCCAACTCTGGGCTAAAGAGTGTGAAATTGAAATTCTTGCTATAATCCTGTAGGTCGCCCCTCACACAAAAGCACTGCAGTTTGCCTGGGACAAGCAGGTGTCAGTACATTCCTCCATTCCGTAAGCTGCTTATATCTGGCTGCAGTCTCCCTGTTCAGTGGGATTGATGGAGGCTCTGAACTACTTTTATCATCTTACTGCAGCTACAGGAAGCCATAATGCAGATATAGTGGTCCCAAAAAGTATTTGGACATTTAAGCCACACTTAAAAATGTGTTTGGACACTTTCTGGTTGCCAAACTTTGTTAAAACATGTCTATAGTTAATATGATGAACTACAGTACAACTATGGTAATTATGCTAGGACACCAACTTGAGGAGAACTGACTTCATACCAGTGTAAGGGAGTGATTAACTAAAAGTAGCTATGCTATTAACTTCTACATTTTTTGTTGAATTACAGTGTAGTTTTTTTCAGTAACAAGCAACATTTTCCAATGAGTAGTGGCGTAGCATCACAAAACACTATTTGTTACGTTGTACTGTGGATACAGCAATGGAGTGAGAGAGTAATCAAACGCACTCAGCCGCTCGCTCACTTGAACTGTACTCTCATATGAAGTGCTGGGATATCCAAATCATTACAATGAATTGATTCTTTCGGTCAGTTCATGTACTATAAATGATCCGATTACAGTAAATGAATTACTTATATTGAGTGTTGGGAACTCCAATTAATTTAGTTTGTTCGTTCTTACGGATGGTTCATGTAAATGAAAAATAGTAGGTTGATTCGCTACATACTGATTCGCTAATCCCCCCCTGCGCAGCCATAAAGGGACTTTACCAGAAATCCCTTTCTCAGGGCCGTTTCTGAGCATATGGGGGCCCTAAGCCATACTTGGAGGCCCCCATACAACCCCCCCCACCCCCCCCAAAAAATACCTTGCTTTATGAGGCCCCCTGGTGGCTCGGGGGCCCTAAGCAAATGCTTACAGCTAGAAACGGCCCTGCCCTTTCTTATATATATAAAATAGCGTCTTTTATAGTTTTATTTGCCACTTTTTTTTTTAATGAAATTTTTCATTTTTTATATGCAATGAAATTCATACATTCATACACTTGTGTTTTAAAAAGTTTCCAAAAACATTTTGGGGGTCACTGTATAATCATTAATCAATAATATCTTCAAGATGACTAGACTGTCACAGAACGAGACTTTCTGGTGCAGAATATTTCAAAATTACTTGCTCTTTTCTTAGCAAAACAGAGATAATCTGTTTTGCTCATCGGCCTGAACAAAGCCGGGCTAAGAAAAGAGAGAGAGAGAGAGAGAGAGAGAGAGACAGAGAGAGAGAGAAAGAGAGAGAGAGAGAGAGAGAGAGGGAAGGGGAGAGCGAACAAAGGTGGGAGAGGATGTTATTAGAAATTTAAAGAAGGGAGAATAACAGTGCAATAAAGACAAATAGCAAAGTGTCTCTGTGTTCAAAGGTCCCTGTACTAGAGGAGGGCCACATCAGTCTTCAGGTTTCATCATGATCCTGTGAAACAAACAAATGCACTACTCTCTGTACTAGTGTGTTTCACTGTGAGATAGACGTTGCCTCTCACTTTCATTTCATAAGTGTGTTTCTTATGGATTTTATTTGGTCATGATGAGTTCTCACTTACTGAAAATCTTCATGCTGACAGTGAAAATGGTATGTACTGAGCTATGTATTGCTACACTGCATTGGCAATTAAATGCATGAAATAGTTATTTGTTTAACGAGAATTCAAACAGGTTCATCTTGTTGTTGAACTCAGTACATAGGGAGAATGCAGTCCCAGCCATAACAACTTCTTGACACTCCCATTCTTTGTCGTGCAAATATCTGCCAGTTATCTGATTAGAACAGGTTTACTAGTCAACACCTGCTGAAGGGTGTAATTATTTTCAGTGCATTTAAATTTCGAAGCAAAGGAACAGATTACTGTACCAGACTGTAAGATGTTTATATTATTAAAGGAGAATTGTCATTGTCAAGTCATTTTATAGGTGTCAATGTCATCAATTCTTTTTATGATATACTTTTACTGGAGGCCAAAATTGGAAAGTATCAGTATCACTATAGTACTCTCTGTATAGCTAAATTTACATTTATTTACTATTATTTGTTCATAACTTTTATTAAATTTAGCACTATTTAGCTTCTGTTTATATAAGAACCGGTTCAAATTAAATGAACTGTGAGCCACACTTAAAATGTATGAATGTCTTTGGTATTAAATATCAAAATATCAAACTAAGTGGCATTTATTTTAAATAAATATTTCACAAACTTTTCAAGCAAAATATTTCAGAAAACAGAAGTTTTCTTAAAGGGTTTTAAAACAGTAGATATATTGTTCGAAATAAAGACAAAATGTAAAGTTTTGGGGAACTTTCTGGTTGTCAAACTTAGTCTAAAACAATTTAGGGTATAGCACAATAGTTACCTTCTTCAACTTCAGTGGCTTCAGCATTTTGGATGAGGTCTTGGAGCTCACTAGTCTGTGTGAGGCCACGGCTCTGTGCAATAACCTGTGGTTTTATGTTGGTAGACCACTTCTCCAACAACTTTGCAGAGGTCGCATCACCAAATAGAAGTCCAAAATCTTGATCAATCTGTACAAAATAACAAAGATAATTAAAGTAGGTACCACAGTAGGAACTCACTTTGTTTACCTAACGAGTCTGTGTTACTGCAGAACAACAATAGCACTTGATTTCATATTTGTTTGTTTGTTTAAACAATTGAAGTCTCACATACCAAGCCTGGTATATCCATGAATCGCAGGAAAATGGATAGAATATCAGGTGCCTCTTTAGGGTCGTGCAGCATCTTCTGGCGATAGGCCAGTGTTAACCTCATCTTTTCCTTTACCACTGCCTCATCACCTGTATGCTTCATCAGGGCAATTGCTTCCTGACACTGACGTTCATCATTCAACCAGCTGTCTTCTTTGTAGGGATCCCTGTCAGCAGTTGGCCCACCTGAAAGTGTTTAAGACAATATGAAAACCACATTTGTAGTCCCTTTTCTTTCCAAAGCACAACATACCAACACTAGATACATGACAGGAAATAACATGGAAAACATGCATATATCCTAGAGTGACATTTAAATTTGCCCAACACTGATGATTATGCAAAGCATGTTTGCATTTAAAAAGAAAAGCGCTTATATACTATGTAACTCTTGACCTCATTCACAATATGACTTAATGACAGACCAATTTGGAACAAAAGAATACTTCAAAGACAAGTCACAAATGTTAAGATGAGTAAAATAATCAAGTTGTATGTTCATTTGAAAAAAAAAAAAAAAGTTATTCAAGCCTTGCAGCCAAGCTAATAAAAGCACTGACTAAACATCAAATATTGCACCTGTCTGTGGTTGCCGTGGGCGTTTCATCCGTCCCTCTGATCCTTCTTTCTGCAGCGTTTTAATTCTCCATGCCAAATATCCACTTCCATCTTCTGCATTGTAATAATGCTCCTATGACCAGAACAATACACAGACCTAGTTGTTATACATTACACGACTAAGGAAATAAATGCCGTATCAATTATAATGTAGATAATCTTTACTCTGAAATATACAGAGTATATCCTCCTCCTGTAAATCAAAAAGATTGAGAGGCAAAAGCTACTTACATAACCAAGTTTGCTCCTGGGGTCAGCCAAGTATGGGAATAGGGAGATGATTCCCTTCGCATATTCTTCCTTCAAACGTCGGGAAGGGCTTGTTCTACACACAAAAACATAAACCAATTACAACCCATAACATCATAAACATCAATTTACAAATTACTGTATGAACAACCTACCCATGTTCATTTGTCAAATGTGCTACCAAGATTTCCACCACGTCACGTCTTCTGCCATCTGACAGACTTTTAGTGCGAGCGTATTCATTTATGACCTTCTCGCCTCCAGGGCTGCTCTTTAGGATATCTTCGACCATCTGGAGAGGGAAATGATGTAATATTGAGCAGAGATGAGAAATTAACAACTGACAAGAGTATATAGTTCCAAATATCTTTACTATTTAAGTAATTCTATATAGATGTAATTCAGAGGCAAGATTGGTGATCCTTACTTGGGCAAGACGACGTTCCTCAGCTCGATTTTTTTCAGGAGGACTTCTAATCAACATTGCTGTGTCATCAGACTCTGATGTGCCCCCAGCATCTCCTAATGAGCTTGAGCTTAAAGAATCTTCAATATAAACCATATCAATGGTCTAATTATCTGTTCATACTACTTTGATAGCATGCTACACAGCTATTAAGAATTAGTCCAATAGACATATTAGCCTGTGCAAATCAGTGAATTGGTAAATATTGCTGAGAATAAACACAAAACATAATAAGCATGTCAAACAACTTACCATCAAAACTTGCTGTGCCTGGGATGAAAATTTCTAGGACACCAAGGTCTGGTCGTGTCAGCAGATATTCAAATGCTTCCTCATCAACTTCTGTCTTCGAGTCATCAAAGACTTTAACGTCCATTGTAGGAAGATCAAATTTCTTGGCAACTGAAGGAAGACAAACCACTGGCAAATTGACAAAGGACAGCAATGCCAAAAAACACAAACAGTTATTTTTATACCCCATAAGATACAATCATACACTTATTTTATTACTATTAAAAACTATTTTTTCAGAGGGAAAATTATTAAAGATTTTAACAATGTTAAAGTTTGTTATTTCTCACCACATTCCAAAAACATCTGAAATGTAAAAGGTGTTGGAGAAAAAATATATTTCTTGCTATCTTTGAACTTCACTCTGACAACATTGTTGGTTTGCATCCTGAAGGAACCAAAAAGACAAAGTTAAACAAAAGGCGATAACACTCACAATCAGATGAAAAAAAGAACATTCGTTAACCCTTTAGAATACTGTTCGGTCATTAATGAATAACTACACAGGAACAAATGAGTAATGCACTATTAACATTCTAGTAACTACTATTAACTAACAAGAAATTCTGATTAACGAATTAGTAAGAAATAGCGTTCAGTTGAATGAGGTAGTTCACTATTAGCTACTCAATAACTATTTTTTCATACCTCCCAGAGGACTACTAAGAACTACTGTATACAAGTTCATAATTAATGTGAATAATGTATAATATAAGGTAATGGTAACCCACTAGTAATGACTCAAGTATTACCAAATCCATCTGAAAGAATTACTATTCAAAATCTTACTAAAATCTCAAAAACTTCAGTCATTACTAGGGGGTTATCATGCTTTTCACTTTATAATACTGATCCAAATAATAAGTAGTTCCTTCTGAAGGATGTAGTAGGGTAACACTTGAGTCATTACTATCCAAAACCTTACAAAAGACTCAAAAGTTTACAGTGACTTCAGTCAATATTAGGGAGTTATCATGCTTTTCACTTTAGAATACTGATCAAAATAATTAGTAATTCCTTCTGAAGGATTTGGTAATACTTGAGTCATTACTAGTGGGTTATTTGTTCCTGTGTTTCCCATTATTCATTAATGACGGAACAGTATTCTAAAGTGTTACCGAACAGGCATTAGTGCACTACACAACATGAATTATCTTTGTTCACTAATGTGTTTTTAATTTGTAATAACTGTCTAATAGTTCTGTTAAGGCATGGTGCTCAATGCTCACCCACATAAAAATTGCCTCCAGCAATCCAATTAAGGCTAACGTTAACTTAACTCTTTACAGAGTCAAGTACATGTGGTGCACAACTCGAGCCGCTAGTCACAATAGTTTAGTGGACAAACATTTGATAGGCAGCTAGCTAGTTTCACTGTTGTCAATTAATGTTCATGTAATCTATATGTTAGCTTTTTGCTTTCAATATAACTTTGCTTAACTTAGTTCTTGAGGCCAGCTTAAATTAAGGTTAGGCTATGTGTTTGCCTCCACAGTGAAGCTAACATTAAATTAGCTAAAGTAGGTTTTAGTAAAGTTTTGGTGCACCACAGCATCTAACAAGTGATTAGTGAATTTTCCTCATTAGCTAGCATTGTGTCGAGCACTAACTTTCACGTTAAACTTCGCATCAAGTTAACATGAGAAAGCTATCTCTATAATATTCAAAAAACGTGGCAAACTGATCTCAAAACAGAGGCGAATATTATGAAAATGAATAAGACTTTGAAACTTTACTTACTTTAACATCCAGTAGAAGCGCAACTTCTCTTCTAAACCCACAAACGGCAGCGATCGCGATGGCCGTGACGAACAGTAATGGCGGATAAACTAAACTTTGGGAGGATAATTTTGGGGAGGAGTCACAGTTACTCTTTAATTTCGCTCCCACTCTACTGACACATTTTACTCTGTACACTCAAAATAGAGCAAAAACAACTATTTTTGAGGGGAAAAAAATTAACTCTGGAAAAACTACTCTGCCATTTTTCCTGTGTAGTGAAACTTGTCTATAGTAAATGTGACGAACCTGTGGTTACTCAGCTTTGGCACCTTTGTGAACCTAAGGTTAGCCAGCTTCCGCTGACTACCACCCCTGGAGTCGTGAGTTCGAATCCAGGGCGTGCTGAGTGACTCCAGCTAGGTCTCCAAAGCAACCAAATTGGCCCGGTTGCTAGGGAGGGTAGAGTCACATGGGGTAACCTCCTTGTGGTCGCCTATAATGTGTGGTTCTTGCTCTCAGTGGGGTGCGTGGTGAGTTGTGCATGGATGCCACGAAGAATAGCGTGAAGCCTCCACACATGCTACATCTCCGCGGTAACGGGCTCAACAAGCCACGTGATAAAATACAGGGATTGACGGTCACAGACGCGGAGACAACTGAGATTCGTCCTCCGCCACCTGGATTGAGGCGAGGCACTACGCTACTACGAGGACTTAGAGCGCATTGGGAATTGGGCATTCCATAAGGGGAGAAATAAAGTTTAGCTAACTTCATACATCCACTAAAAAAAGTAATCTTGACACCACCATTGCGTTGAGATTTGAAATAATCAGGTTAGCTTTTGATGTCAAAATATAAGCAGACATGCGCACAACACTTCCGCAAACTGGATCGGAAGAATTTTGATAAAGGTGTTTACATGCAATGCGAAATCGTGGCTTTGGGGAAAAATCTACATGTGCCGATCTGTTTTTGCTTAAACCGTTTATGAACTTACCGCAGTGAAACAACTTGCTTTATGACATTTACATAACAAAAAATGGCACAATTATAGCCCACAGTACATACAGACTTGACAGAAAACATTTTAAACATTGAAATAATTTGATCTTTATGTACACGTATTTACATAGATGTGAAATAGGTTTTATTACTCTGATCACAATTGACCAATTTTACAAAAGTCTACAGGCATTTATAAATGCTTCATTTAGATTGATAGCATTCTGTGAAATATGTGGACCTTAGGATAATCTTTATTTTTTCTCAATATTTCAAACCACAGATTAATATACTTCAATATATTTTCATTTTTGCCAAAATGTATTCACATTTAAAATAGAAGTGCCATCCTGTGATTCATAGCGTGATCCAGTAACTAACAAGAGTGCCTGAGACAGCATGAATCCAGACATAAGATATTCAGAATAAATGCTCGATTCATAAACCAATGGTTATTCAAACAAGACATAAAATAAACATGTGCAAAGACAAGGAAATGGAATGTTCTTATAAGGATCATTTTGTCATAAGTATTATAATATTACAGGGCATATAACTTGTTAAAAATATTTTTTCCCAGTCATTTGCTCCAATTAATTTGATTAATGACACAGTTTCAAAATGTGTTTCAAAAAGGTGTGTATAAAGGTGTTGGTTTATACTGTAAAATAGATTTCACTGTTACAGATACATATCACAATTAATGCTTTAAAAGCCCTTAACTGTAATTGTGTAGTCTGGTGTGAATGGACAACAAAGTGAAAAGTGAGAATAGACCATATATTATTAAATCCTTATTCTTATTTGACCATACAACAAATTTCAAAATATATCTCTGTGCATTTGTGAATTTAAGTTATTGTGATACATATATTTAAATCTGAATAGACCAATATGCAACACCAAAGGGACAAATCAGTAATTGTTAATTTTACATATTTCTAACCAATTAACTCATATAAAAAACAAATCACATGTTTGGTTAATTTCCTATCCTTAGTTAAATGTTTCAAATAAAGAGTTTTGGCATATCATAGGGGATATTTTCACGATATAATCATGTAACTAAGCAAATTTACATAGAAGCATTTTCAAAAGCCATTAAAAGGTATTCTTTAAAGGTACCAACAGTGTGGAGTGTTTACCATATATACTAGTGTTGAGGTGAACCTACAATGGCTTTCTCGAGCTGTTCCAGCTCTGTTTTTCTAAATTGACTAAATTTATGCTTTATCTGACTTGTTTCAGGTAACTACAATATGCTGTTTGAATCTTAACCTTACAGACTTACATTAAAAAATCATATAGAAACCACTAACACTTGATATCATACAGTATAACACATAGCCCTCACTGTTCTTACTTGAAAACATCACAGCAAAGAGAGGATAGGGTGTGCAAGAGGAAGAGGTAAACAGCAGAGAAACTAAATAAATGGAAGACTAAAGATGGCCTCATATGTGTAAATCAGACCTGTATGTAAGAATAAAATCCTATAGGTCTTTTGACTCTTGGCTCCTTGGAGATCTAGGCACGGCCCCAGGTGCTCAAAAGATGACCTGCTGAGGCCTGGTCCACTCAGGGAGCTCTGTTCTCTGGTCCATGAGTCTGTGTGGGTCAGACATCAGTGCTGATAGCTCGAGTGTTGGTGTAAAAGTCTGGTGTGCTGCGATGGCTCAGCACGGGGCCGTACATGGCGGCCAGACCAAGGGCAGTGGCGCCATGGTTCTCGTAGAGAGTTGGCATATAGGACAGGCGTTCACCACCGTTACGCATCTCATCCATGCCACGGAGGTAGTGGGGTGAGCAGGTGGGGCAGTAGTTGTGCGACGGAATGGGATCGTAGGGCAGCGAGAGAGGAGTGACGGCCGCCCCGTCCACCCCTGGCGCACTGCATGCGTTGCAGGCAAACTGTGGCTGAGGATCACCAACTGAGCCCTCCTCCCCTTCTGACTCATTCCTCTTACAACAATAATACTATGATGGAGAGACAGTACAGGGAATTAAATCAGGAATTGTCAAGATATCATCCTCAAATTGTTGAATATCACACTTATTTCATCACTGAGCAAAAAGCAACTCTGCAGTGGGTTTTAAACAGGTACAGCATTTATATAATAATATCCACACAAACTGTGGATCAGTGTGTAAATGTAAGTAGTACTTTACACAAAATGGCATGAAAAGTAGCTAGTTCTAAATACATTAAACCTCTGTATCCGCTCACTTCAGAGGGAGATTTTAATCTGTCCACCACAGATGTCTATTTTAATAACAAAAAATATAATACAGTTTTTCTCAATCATTCTCTAAACTGTAAGTGCAACTGTCACATCTGTTTTATGGGACATCACAACTCAATTGCATGTCTGCAAAATGTAGTAACTCACCCAAAACATTTAATTCATGCTTCAAAACCTAGTTATTGTGTCAGTAAATTGGCCAATGCCACCAAAATGCAAAGTTTTTTTGTCATCGTATGAGCCGTACTGGTCGAAATGTTTAGATGTTTTTTCACCATGGCAATCAACCCTGGAAATGTTTGTTATATACAAATGTCATTTTTGTTCTACTTTTTTGTTGACACTGACTGCTTACTGTACTATTCAAGAATGTCAGTTTTGTCTAGCTGAATGCTATTCTGTATCACACTGAGCTTTTTAGATACCGATTTCAACAGTTGGTAAAAGTTTCCTTGGATAAGTCAATACTGTACAATACTTTAGTAAACAGAAAAAGGATATGCACATTTGTATGTATACAGTCAATTTATTTTTTAGCAATGTGTTACTTGTAAACAGAAAATTCACATTTGTATGTCCATTTTTACAAATTTCTTACATGTAAAGTCATATACACTGCGTGCCCAATTATTAGGCAAGTGAGTATTCTGATCTTATCATTATTTCCATGTACATTTTCCAACTCCAAACCATATAAACTTGAATGCTTATTAGATTCAATCATTTTCAGGTGGTATGTATTTGTGTAATGAGGGAGGGTGTGGCAAAAGTGACTAACACCTTATATCAAGGTGTGCATAATTATTAGGCAGCTTCATTACCTCAGGTAAAATGGGCCAAAAAAGAGATTGAACTGACACTGAAAAGTCAAATATTGTAAAATGCCTTTCAGACAGATACAACACTCCTGAAATAGCTAAACTATTGAGGCATGACCACTGGACAATCAAACGTTTTGTTGCGAATAGTCAACTGGGGTGCAAAAAAAAACGCATGGACAAGAAAAGGCGCAAATTAACTGCAAAAGACTTGAAAAGAATTAAACGTGAAGCTACCAGGAACCCATTATCCTCCAATGCTACCATATTCCAGAACTGCAACCTACCTGGAGTGTCCAGAAGTACAAGGTGCCAAATGCTCAGAGACATGGCCAAGGTCAAGAAGGCTGAAACACTACCACAACTGAATATATTCACAAGTTGAAGCGTCAAGATTGGGCAAAGAAATACATGAAGACAGATTTTTCAAAGGTTTTATGGACAGATGAAATGAGAGTGACTCTTGATGGACCAGATGGATGAGCCTGTGGCTGGATCACTAATGGACACAGGGCACCACTTCGAGTCAGGTGCCAGCAAGTTGGAGGAGGGGTACTGGTATGGGCTGCTATCATTAAGGATGAGGTAGTTGGACCTTTTTGAGTTGAAGATGGACTGAAACTCAACTCTCAAACCTACTGCCAGTTTCTGAAAAGTACTTTCTTCAAGCAGTGGTATAGGAAGAAGTCATCGGCATTCAAGAAGGCCATGATCTTTATGCAGGACAATGCTCCATCACATGCATCCAAGTACTCCACTGCTTGGCTAGGGCCTCAAAGATGCCCAAATAATGACTTGGCCCCCTTCCTAACCTGACTTAAATCCTACTGAGAACTTGTGGGCCCTTCTCAAACATGAGATTTACAGTGAGGGAAGACAATACACCTCTTTGAACAGCATTTGTGAAGCTGTGGTTGCTGCTTCAGCGAAAGTTGATCGTGAACAGATCAAGAAACTGACAGACTCCATAGATGGACGGCTCATGACAGTTATTGAAATGAAGGGTGGCTATATTGGTCACTAAATATTTCTGAAAGGCCAAAAATTTTATTTAATGTTACTTATTTGTTGCACCTACTATAAAAATTGAGAATAAACAATTGAGTTGGGAGAAATTATTTTTACACTTATATATTCCCCTGAGAAGACAAAACTCACTTTTTCTTTGTTAAACATTCAGGTTTGAGGTTCAATAACATTTTGAACAGCAAATTGCCACAAAATGACATCCATGCAAAAAAAAAAAAAAAAAAAAGAAACTGTGGTAGTTCTGTAAAAAACAATAGGTAAATTGCAGTACGTAACACTACAAGTTCCTATCTTCTTGATGGACATCCTGTCGCTCTTGTTGGACTGGACAGAGATTTAGCAGACATCATAAACATTCCATGTCATAGATATTTATGGAATATACATGTATGTCTGACAGATTTTGATAACTGAATGGATCAATTTGCATGTGATGGCTCACACGATGAAAGAATGTTTAGAAGTTGTGAAGAGTATGACAGTTTCACTGAGAATCAACTCATCAGTTTTGATCAGCAAGCCATGCCATTTACTGTAGTTACTGTGCAAATTGTAGACAATTTTACTTACTCTTTTGCACACATTTGCCAAAAACATGCAATTTGCTTAAATATGAAATTCAAATCTGGTGTGAACAAAAAACTAATTGTTCAGAGATTTGAATTTATTGTTTTGAAAAAAAATAATTCTCATTCGAGAACTGAGCCAAAGCGATTGAGAAAAACTGTAATAGTGCCTCACCAAAACCAACAAGATTTTCTCCCATTACAAAAAAAAAAAAATGTATTTCTTTAAATATTAATTGTGTTAAAACTACCAAAAATCAGTTTATTAAAAAATGAGACAATGCAAGAAAACCTTAAGCCAAAAATCGAGGTAATAGAAAAAAATCTATGTATCGGACGTTTTTTTCTTAAACCATCTATGACCTTACCCTGATAAAGGAAAACCATTTAAGGCATTTACGGGACCACACACATTGTCTGATTATTAAGCATAATCATTAATGCATGTAAAAACACTTACTGACAAAAAAGTAACATCTTTTGGACCTTTTCTACAGCATTGTGTGGAAGTAAATAATCTCATTCCATTGTCTCAATGGAATATTTTCTTTGTAAAATATTGGTGTGCTGACTGCATTCAAGCTCAGACATTTAACCCTGTTACCCAAGTTTTTGTGAGAAAAAATTATGAAATATTTTTCAGACTAACATTTGGTCCCAAACTATCCCCCTTACGAATAATAGCTTAATTTAGTTTATTTTTAATGTATACATTTTGTCTATTTAATCTGGATATTTATTTAATTTTTTAAAGCTAGAAAATTAAAAACTTTCTGTAAAGTGTAATATTCACCTGGAGTCTACAGTAACAAAGCACTGCAATGATACACAGGAGTATCACTGTTGCGAGAATTCCTCCGGTTATGACAACAGTTCCAGCTGTCATCCGACCAGATCTCCATCAAACCCTGAAAAGCAGAAAGAGTACAATAGAGAAAGAGAAAGAGAGTGAGGGGCACTCGTAGGCAATTGTCTTTAGTGAAACTTAATTTCCATATGTAAAAGCAGACAGATACTCTACTTTTATTCGGCTCACAGCACCACAACACAGCTGAACATTTGAAACCAAAAGTTAAGTAACTTAAACGGGTTGTTCACCCAAAAATGAAAATTCTCATAATTTACTCAGCCTCATGCCATCTCAGATTTGTATGGCTTTCTTTCTTCTGCAGAACACAAATTAAGATTTTTAGAAGAATATTTCAGCTCTGCAGGTCCATACAATGCAAGCGAATGGTGACCAGAACTCAGAAGGTCCAAATATCACATAAAGGCATTATAAAATATATGCAACATATGACTCCAGTGGCTTAATATATGTCTTCTGAAGCGATCCAGTCGGTTTTGGGTGAGAACAGTCCAGTAGTGTAATCTAGGGTATACGCAAGCATGTACCATATGCCCACCTATCTTTGTAAGGATTTTGTGTACACTCACCTAAAATCGGTAATGATATGTATGACTGCCAGAACAACAAACTGACTTTTGACCCCTAACTTTTCAATCTATTGAGTTGATGCCGCAGAGCCTTTGAGTGAATTGAGATTTTTTAATTTTAAAAACTGTACAGAGATAGTCTCTAAACTCGCACAGAGGCGCGAGTGCTAAACTTAAGGCACGGGCAAGATAGACAGCAGAGCAACAAATTTGTTTGAACATTTGTTTCAGCTTGGATATTTACTTATCAATCATATTTTCTGTTTCAGTAAGGGCCGGGACATTTCTAGTGTCTACATAAAAATGCTGATGCGCCAGCAGTGCTAGAGTCACCACAATTTGCGCTATATATTTACTTTGGTGCTAAATGTGAAAATATTTATGCATTTAAATACAGCTTATGCTATTAAACTTTGTGAAAATATTGTCACTGCCAGAGGTGGGTAGTAACGTGCTACATTTACTCCGTTACATTTACTTGAGTAACTTTTTGGGGAAAAAAAATACTATTAAGAGTAGATTTAAAAGTGGGTACTTTTTACTCTCACTCAAGTAAATTTCTAATGAAAACATTTTACTTTTCTTTACAATGGGTGGTGTTCCTGTCGTTACGTTACTGGGTTTAACTTTAGTTAATGTGTAATTTATTGAGAGATTATCAAATGGGACTTTTACGACAGCGGAAGTTCACACAGCTGCATGTGCTGTCACAGACTGTCACTCAAGCTGAGTCTATCACTGCTGCTGCATCAAGCTCTTCAAAGTGAAACACTTTCTTCGCTCTGCACAGTGAAAAAAAAAAAAAAAAAAAAAAAAAGAGTAGTTTTGTCAAGCAATGCCTTCATTTAACATCAAGACAAGTGGATATTTCAAGATTAAAATCTACATTTTTAAATCAGTGCAGCAATATATCAGTGTGCTATGTCCACATCCCGCATGTCATGAACAGTATTTACGCATTCACTGGAAATTATCTGATTAACTAGCTAATTGACTGTATAAATCCATGTAAACATCCAAGGTGTAAATGCCTTTTGCTCTGCTGTTCACGTAATTGACAACAGAATGATGACAGAATTTCCATTAATAATAATAATTCTGTAATAATGTTAAATGCGTATTATGTAATGGCATATAGGGGAGTTAATATCCATTATGTCATTTGTGAAAGTAACAAGTTACTCACTACTTGAGTACTCTTTTAATTGGATACTTTCTTACTCTTACTCAAGTAATTATTTATGTTAGTACTTTTACTTCTACTTGAGTTATTTTTATTTATTTTTTTTTTTTTAAGTAATTGTACTTTTACTTGAGTACAGTTTCTGGCTACTCTACCCACCTCTGGTCACTGCACCTGTGTAGTTTTAAATGCTCTTCCCAGATGCTGGACCAGTTAATTGGTTTGTGCCGTAATTAATCCTTGTAGAACAAAACCTTAGATTATAGGTATGAATGCATGCATATTGTGCTCATCACTTACATTAGAAGAGAGCAGAGGAGAGGCCACAGAGTGTTTGGACTGCTGCTTCTCCTGATGCACTGCTCATGGGTTGCAGACACTCGGCTGTACAATGTTTCTGGATGTCACAAAACAAAGTAAAAAATGAAATATGTGATGATGGGGACATTGTTCAAATTGATTTTTAAATTACTTCTATTTCAGCAAGAGGATAAAACCCACACAATAACCATTCCATCCACAAGGTGGCAGCATAGTATAGGACACAGCTACAGCGCTACAGCAAGGTCTACCTACATGTGTCATCATCATACTGAATAGGCTTTCCATCTGCATTGCTATTTAAATAGTAATTGAAGTACTGTAATTAGGGGCAACATTTTTTAACAAGGGTACTTTTTATGGGAATAATGTGTTAAGAAGGATTATAGACTGTGTAGACAAGTACGGATAGACTGTATGGAATAGGTTGACCGACAGTGTATTTTGCAGATACTGATAACTAGGTTGGTGAGGCCGATAACCGATTTATCGGCCAATAGTTATTAAAATCGATTTATAGAATGTAAAAAAAAAAACATTGTAGACTTTTGTTTCTGTGACAGGCACAGACATGGAGGCTACATTAGTTAAAAATGAAAAAATCCAAATTGCAGTTTACTGTTCAACCAAAATCTCACGTGACTGTTTTTATCTCACCGCTAGAGGCCGCTGGTATACTGTAGAACAAAGCAGTTCTACACGGCATCAATTAATCACTAAAACCAATATATTGGTCTACCTCTATTGAATAGGGTTACATAACTTGTTCAAGGGGACAAATGTAGTACCCAGGTTATGACCAGAGATTGGTACCTACAGTGCCAAGACCAGGATTTCAGGTTGTAAAATACTGGTTTGAATCGAGGCAAAAGAGGCCACTGGTAGAAAAAAGAGAGTAGATTTGACAGTGAATTATGTTCAAAGGAGCTATATGAACACCCAACATTTTTATGGCTCAGAAATCACCTACACTACAGTTAAGGCTGTATACCCTAATAAAATTTGAGGGGGTGGTCTACAGGTCTCCCCCTGCTGCTCAGAATCCTGTAGGAAACACTGAACTCTTATTTATTTTTAAATTGTTGTTCCATGTAGAGCTTTAGAAACATCTCTCCAATTAGTAGTACTGAATTTTCAATGTCTAATTAATCTATTTTAATCGAATCGGGGCATCTGTGCTGATACCCAGCCCTAACCACAGTACAACATTTATGTAATAAAAAATGTACTTAAACTGGAAAGTGTCCATGAAATTATCAAATATTTGTAAGACAAAATACTTTTTTGATTTAATCATCTACAACAAAACTCACAGGTTTTTTCAGTGACTGAAAAAGTGAAATGACAGTATTTGGGGTAAAAAGCCCAAAATAACAAGGGGCTAAAAGCCCCCCTTGTGCCCCAGAAGTATAAAAACACTTTTTTATTTTTCATTTTTTTTTACCATTTCTTTTTACACAAATTATGTGGCTCCATCAATATCCAATAATAAAAAAAAACAACATTTTCAAATCAACATAATATTTTTTTGTCCAGAAAAAAAAAAAAAAAAAAAAAAAAAAAAAAAAAATCAATGCCAATGTCCCCTTAATTTAGAACAGACTCAAAGCACAGCAGCGTCTTAGCATCTTGTAGTTCAAACATTTATTTTCCAACCCATCACACATCCTCTTTCTGTCCATTTTCTCTGAGTAAAAGCACTAAATTATAAACAGCCAAGGCAGAATGCTAATGCTGTTAAAAGCAATGTGCTATCTATTCTCCCTGGAATGTGTCCAAGCAGTGTGTTCCTCTCCTCTTTACTCCTTGCCAGCTCTAAAACTCAGAGAAGATACTGATCTGGGATCTGCTATGGGCTTGGATGCGGTGGGCTGTTGGAGGTCAACCCCTTCCATCATGGCAACAGTGGCAGCAATTGGCCACTGATAAGACATGTTTGGACAATTACAGCTGATGGGCCACGGTAAGTACACTGAGCATGCTTAGAATGATAAAGATGGTGGAGAGTGCTTGTTGTTATCACTTTGTGCTAATTTGTGGTGATATTAATGTTAAAGAGAAGAATACCTGTTATTGATGTGCTTTTTTAGTTACAATGAGGAAGAGAGAGAGTGTGGATATATGGGAAAATATGCAACGCCCCTATCCAGCAATTTTCTATGCAAGAGATGTAATTGAGACAACGATTAAAAATTGGTTCTGCTTATTGGTTATCAGACATTTAAGCTTAAAAATAATCTGTATCAGTAATTAAAAAAAATCTATATTGGTTGATCAATACATACAGTAAATAAAAGTTCTCATACTTAAAAAATGCACAGTGTATATACAGTGTATACATAAATGTACATATCTGTATATGTATGATGTGGATATGATTACCACGTGTATATGTTTCCATGACAATGATTGTTTTCATGCAAGCTTATGTGAGGTTTAAAACAAGACTGAGACCATCCCATGTTTGTGTGTGTTATGCATGCATGTGTGGAGATATGACTGGAATCTGGTGCAAGAGGAAGTGTGACCCGGCCCAAGCCTTGTCAGCATGCTCGTTTATTACCCAGCTCAGTCTATTACACCAATGAGTTTGCAGATCAATAGACAGATGCTCCTATATCTTCATTGCCATGGTACCTAGGGTTGCTGACCCACTTCTCCCTAAATACCCCAACACCCATCTCATTCATTTGCTCCATCCTTCCTTTTTTTAAATTCTCCCTTTCCCCTGATTTTTTGTGTAGTCAATTATTTTCCTTCTTTTAGATTCTACTATTTTTCAGTGCATCACATCACTAGTACACTTGAGCCATCTTTACACTGCAAAGATGGTAAAAAAGCTGTATCTGAAGCAGCATATACAGTGGGGTCCAAAACTGAGACGACATTGAAAATCTGGGATTGGAATTAAAAATAAACACAACATTTTAGGACTTTGAAAAATTGAAAACAAAGAATCGTTAGGACGTATAGGACAAGGAAGAACTATTTCAAATAAGCAAATTTGTGACATTGACCTTGTTCACTCCGATACGAAAAGCCAGATTTACTTGGTTCCACTGAAGCATACAAGATGCTCTTTGGAACATTCTCACATCATGCTGGGATAATATGGATCATCACAGGTGTTGCACAAACTTATGGAGCTCAAAAGAAAAAGGGGAACAGCTACCAAGAAATTCTCGTATATTTTTCGATTAAACTTTTCTCTCAAATTGTTCTGCTGATAATATGCAGTAATCTGTAATTAAAAAATTTGCATTATATTAGAAAATTGCAAAATAGAAGCATTTTCACATTGTAAAGTATTTACACATGAATCACAGTGCAAGAAACGTGAAAGACAATGCATTATGGCATTTTAGAATATTAAAAAATATAAAACCAATTATTTTGAAAAATATTGTGATTGTGATTTGAACACTTATTGTGAGTGTGATTAATAAATATATTTTTTCAAAGTAAATGATTAAGTCATGGACAGAAATGCTGTACTGCCATTAGAAATACTTTTTAAGAAATGGTGTTCACACTTGAGTTCACACTTTTTTTAATAACTTTAGACTGATAGGGTCTCAGCCCACTTTTTATTATTATTTTTTGGAACCCAGTAATAAGTTATTATTTAATTAGAAGTGTAAGAAATTATTACAGAAATATAATTTTGTATAATATTATATTTATTACATCTGTTAACTCTGAGCACGAGAATTTCAGTTAATCAAGTACAGAAAACACTATATCATCAGCCCTCATGCATGCTTAGAAAATGTGTAATACACTACAGACAAACCCAATCTAAAACCACTGAAAACACTGTATTATGAGCCTCACGCATGATTTTAAAGGAATATTCCGGGTTCAATACAAGCTCAGTCGACAGCATTTGTGGCATAATGTTGATTACCCAACAAATTAAATCCCTCCTTTTCTTTAAAATAAGCAAAAATTGAGGTTACAGTAAGGCAGTTACAATGGAAGTGAATGGGGCCAATTTTTGGAGGGTTTAAAAAATGTGAAGCTTACAACTTTATAAAAGCACTCACATTAATTCTTCTGTTAAAACTGTGTTATTTGAGCTATGAAGTTGTTTAAATTGTCATTTTTATGGCCATTTTAGGGTTTAAGGGTTTGTTGACATTACATCGTCATGGCAACGAACTGTGTAACTTTACACAGAAAAAGTTAGTAAGTGATTTTATCACACTAAAATCATGTTTACACACATATTGTTTATGTCTTGTGGCTATACTTTTGAAACAGTGAGTATTTTAACGTTCAAAAATTGACCCCCATTCACTTCCATTGTAAGTGCCTTAATATAACCCAGATTTTTGCTTTTTTTAAGAAAAGGAGGGGCAAGTCAACATACATTTTTGTGGTAATCAATATTATGCCACAAATGCTGTCGATTGAGCTTAACTTGTTTTTAACCCGGAATATTCCTTTAAATATGTGTCACACATTAAAGAGAACATAGCTGCGCACATCCAGTAAGCGCAGAGAGCAACGCTTGTAGACCATTTATTTAATTAAATCACAGCCCTTGCTCTTTGATGAATGCACTAGATCACGATTTAGATTTTTAGATTGTATTAATCGCTCAGCCCTTCACAGAACCAATTTAACTCGTCGGTGTAAAGACATCTATATCCTATTCTATATCTACATTTGCCCTCTTCGTTCCTTTTCTTTAACATCAGCTCTCTTCACCCTCTCTCTCTCTCTCTCTCTCTCTCTCTCTCTCTCTCTCACCTGTTTGGTTTTCTCAAGTACTTTCTCTTTCTCTCTCCTTGTCTCCCAAAATTTGACTCCTCTCACCTCCCCAGCTTCCCCTCTGCCTCTTTTTAAAGATGCCCATGATGACACTTCCCATCAGTGCTGTATCAGTGCTCTAATAGAGTGTGGTCTGTCCCTCTGCCTTCCCTCCAGCACATTTATGGACTTTATATCTGACAGTTCTATCTGACCTCTTATCTGTCTGACAGCTCTGGGCCCAGTAGCCACAGGGGATCCACATGTTTATGGCCCATATACCACAAAAAAAGTCTACATGTGTAAAAATAAAGTCAAATAAGATTAAACATGACAGAAAAACAACATTAAACTTAATGAAGTATCTATTGCAAACAAGTCACATGAAAGTCTGCAAATAAAGGCTGTTAAATACAGTAGCTGCTGTTTATAAAAAGCCTTTTAATTAACCTTTGAAGGAGTGGAGTTAAAAATCCATAAGGAGGTCCTAAGAGACATCATAAACAGGAACGCAAAGAGAAAAAAAAACAGTTCTTGCTCAAGAAAGTTCTTGCTCCAAAATGCAGCTATATGGTATTCTCAATAAACACCATAAACACAAATAACAAGACTGTGCTACAGATGAGCAAAGCTTGAATTCTAGAATGCAAATACTGCTGAACAAACCAGCTTAGACCAGCATGAATGTCCATGGTGGTCTAGGTTGGTTTATACAGGTTTGTGGTAGTCTAGGCCGCAGTCAGCATGCTCATGGACCAAGGGCTTAGCCAGGAAATTACTTTTGGGTGGGCCTCAATAAAAATGGATGGGCCAAGTTTTTGCCCATTTTTTTTTTAACCAAATTTTCCTGAACAACAGAAAGGCGTTGCATCCAAACAGTTTTTTCACACTTTCAGAAATCCAAATGTATGCATTTTTAAACTATTTTCTAAATACATATTTGAAGTCAAAGAATAATGTCTAATATTCTGTGTGGGCCTGTCTAATTTGGGTGGGTCCACCCTTGGCTACGCCACTGTCATGGACCGCCCACAATCTGTTCACTGACTATCTAATGCATATTGCACACAAAAATGGCGAGTGCTCGCTGAAATCACCAGTTCCAATCTATTTGGCTGGAATTACACAACTTCTGAGAGTAAGGGCACACAGGTTTTTTTTTAATCAGGCTGCCTGGAAACAAAGTCATGCTTACAAGGTACTGTGGTGAGACAATGAGCACCGTTGAGAAAGAACTAATCACTGGAGTGGCATTCGTTTTCCAGGCTAGTGGCATCAAATCACATTTTGAAATATTTTTTTTTGGTTGAGGCTCTTAATTGCAAGTAAAGCAGATTTTCATGAATAATGTCTGTGAAATATTAAGTATTTATTCTTTTTAAATGAAAGATAACAATTTATATAATCCTTTTCTGCATTTTCTGTTTTCTCTACAACCATTTGTGGAGACTGATGCACCACTATTTGAATTAGACGGTTTCTTCCTGAAGGTTTCATCCCTTATTCTGGCAAGTGGGTGGTTCTTGGCCAGAATAAGCTGCAATGAGGACCTGATCTTATGCTGTTTAGTCCAAGGTCTGGCAAGTGAGACTAGTTTAGTGCTAGCTTGGTGCTAGTCTTGCTGGTTAAGCTTGTTAAGAAGCCTGGTAGGTACACCAACATTCCAAACACAACATAACCATTGCTTTTCCGCAGGGAGTCAGTGTTGTTTTCTTAGTGTAAATAACCTAATTTATCACAATTTAAAGCTTGGCAGCAAAACAATTCATTCATGTCACTAAGCGAGCTTACTAGAACAAAACAAATGCCCTATTCTTAATGAAAAAGTACTAAAAACACAAAAGAATTACTAGCACTGAACCCCTGTTTGACATGTGATGACGTGTTGAGCACGGAGTCTGTCAAACAACTAATTTCCCTGAACATTCTCATTCTCCACACATATGATTTTGTCTGCTTTGCAACAAAACAAGCACAGCACAGTGGCGTTAACAGCAAACAACTTGCAAAGAGCTGAGACTGCACTCTGTCTGGACAGCCCTAAGGGTAATTACTGGAACAGTCCAAACTTTACTTTCCTCTAATTGCAGTTCTAGCCTTTATAACATACTTAAACCTAATCTAATGCATGAAGTAAAGAGAGAAGGAAATCAAATCCCATTCAAACATCTCATAATCCTTCTTTATTGTGCAGAATTCTCTGACGGGGTCTGGTTTGTTAAAGGATATAAAGAGATCATTTTCAGTTTCTCTTAGGGAACGGAGAGTAGAATTGGACTGAAGGCCAAAGGTTTCATAATTAATGCATTTCCATTATCGTAGGTCACTGTGGTATAATAAAAAAAATCCTCCTGGTCAGACTCTTGGCTCTTAATTGCCTGTTGCGTATTTCATATTGATGGGGTTGGGATAAGCCTAGTACACACTACGTGATTCGAGCTCGTCGCCTTAGATGTTTTAAGTCGTGACGAAGTCTGAACGACCGAAAACGAAAGACTTAAAGTCATTAATTGTATGCAGGGCACCTACTGCAATTTGTTTAGTGTGCGCTTGGCTTTAGGTGCAATATCTATATAACAGAGTAATGTAACTAAAATTATTGTGACTACATTTATCTGTCTGTTACATGTAGGGATGTCCCGATACCTTATTTTCATTTCTCGCCAATATATTCTATATCAACAATTTATTTCAATTTTATCATAGAAATGGTGAGTATATACAGTTAATTCATTAAAACTTTAATAAAATGAAAATCAAACAATTAATTTTCAACATAATTTTGTAGTATTGTTATCAAATGAAGTGCTGTTATACAGAACCTCACAGCACAAACCAAAGCACATCATTGGATTTTTTGTCAAAAAACTTGTGGTTAAAAAGTTAAAAAGTATAAAAGGGCATCACAGATGCGAGATATTGCTTAAACATACACAATTACTATTGCTTTATTATTATTATTATTATTATTATTAGGGTACAACGGGGCTAAAGGCTCTGCAGGGTAAAAGGCTCCATTGATTTTATTTTCTCCCAAAAAACACTAAACACCTGTTTGACACTATACACTGGAAAATGTTCCTGTTCCATGAGATCTTTGCGTGTGGTGTCTATAAGTCGATTTTGAGGCAATTTTATCTCATTTTTATTATTTTTGTAAATGTTGCAAATTTATGTAGCTAATGAAAATCCCTAAAATTAACAAATTTCTTTTGAGACAAAATACTAATTTATCATTTTCAGTTTTGTTTAAGGTCATTAAATAAAAAACATTTCAATAACTTTCCAATAAGTGAAAGGATAGCATTTGGGGCAAAAAGCCTAGACTAAAGGCCCCTATTAAACACATAGTTTTTTCTTAAGTGGCGCGAATAGATTTGTTATGAAAAATGTTGAAAATGGGCTCACATTGACTCATTCAATCATATTAGAGATTAGTTTGTTTATAGAATACTTGAGATGTAATAAAATGCCAAATGTGTTTGAAATTAACAGGAAATAGTTGACTTTTTCTGAAGTAGTTTTTTGAGTAAGTATTTTTTTACTCAAAAAGCATCTTGCTGTCTCAAAATGATTTGCATTAGTTGACAAATTGTGCCTTAAAACTATTTTCCCGGTCTCTACACGATATCACTTTAAACCCCCTAGTGGCCTTTTACCCCAAGTGAAGGAGCCTTTTACCCCACACTATTTTACCCCACTTTTTTTTTTTTTTTTACGTTATCTTAATCGAAACAACCTTCCGATATTATTCCTTTTTACACAAATTATGTTGCTCCATCAATTTTTAATAAAAATAACGTTTTCTTTTTTTTTTTTTTTTTGACCTTGATATATTGTGACCAGGAAAATGTCCTTAAGGGGTGCCTTTAGCCCCATTGTACCCTATTATTATTATTATTGTAAATAGTTGTAGTAGTAAAGTGAATATTATTTAACTATACAGTAGTGATATACTTCTGTCATACTTTTTTCCATTTAAATTGAGCTTTTATTTTATTTTTTATTTTATTTTAAAAATGAGGCCCTTTCCATTTCTCTGTGTTATTGACATCACACTATTAGCTTCTCACTTCCGGAAAAGCAGGTCTCTATGAGACCCAATGTGATATTTAAACTGCAAAAAGCAGCTATTTATATAAATAAATAAATAAATATGTAGTCTGTATGTACCTTGTGCTACAAAGTGAATTAGCACTCTGCTCGCGGTCATCTGCTACAAAAAGAGCTTGTGATGCAAATTATGGTGTTTTCCGTGTATGAACCAAGAAGCTCTAAAAGGTATGAGCAGCCGGTAATAGCACAACACTCTCACAAGCACTCACATTTGAAGTGCGCAGCACATGCAAACTATGTATTTATCTCATTAATTGCATTATTTGCAGTTTAATAATCACACTAGGACATAATGTGTTTTAAATTTGCGTGATGAATGTTTACAGAATGACATGCAAATGTCAGATGGTATTGGTTTTTGGGTTTTGGTAAAAAACAGCCTAATGACAATAAATATTGTGGAGGATGAGGGTTTAAGAGATTTAATGTGCATTGCAATGAATAGTAGTTTAATCAATCAGTCTACATCCCACTTAGACTTTGGTAAATGTTTAATATCACTTGAATTGGTGCTATTTTAGTGAATTTCTGCCTTTGTACTGTGGAGTCTGGAAAATGTTAATAAAGCATTATTGTTACATATTGTGTTGTTCTATTGTGTTGTTCTTTCCAAAGAAGGAAATAAATGCATTTTGACAGAAAATAAGTATATAAAGATTCAAATTTCAGCACTTTAAAAATCACGAGATTAATCGCGATAAAAAAAAAATTATCTACTGACAGCTCAATATATATTTGTATAAGTATAATAAAACATTCCGGTTAAACACGCAATGATATCCAAAGATTGCTGATGTGACAGAACCATCCAAACAGAGGAGAGCCATAACAAATGATAAATAAATAAATAACAAATAATATGTTGCTTTGTCAGGTAATGCAAAACTGTTTCGTAAGGTAACATCTAAATTACGTTTTTATTAACTATTAAATAATTAATTCATTTTATTCAAGTAAAAAAATAAATAAATAAATAAATGTAATCTGACTAAATCAACTTGACCATTAGGCTACGCCAATGACATTTTTTTTTTTTATGGGTGTGATCAAGTAGAAATAGATTGCGGTAAAAAATGCAGATGACAAATTTGCAGGTCAGAGGTCACCAAACTTGCACTCTGGTACACTGTGAAAGAGGAAACTTCTTTGCATGTGCCCGGGTTTCTGCTCTCCTGTATTTACATGCATATGAATGGAAGTTAATAGAACATAAAAGTCTACTGTGTGCTTTAAGAGGTAAAGGTGGACCCAGCTGCAACAAACCCTTGAATTGTATGGCAATTAATACTTAAGGGTTTCTTAACTTAAGGGGTTTGTGGGCTAGTAATGCAGAAAACTATGTAAATGGCATAAAGTATGTAAATAGCAATTCATAAACTGGGGATTTACTTAACCCCAGTTACTTCTGGGGGGACTGTCGCTTTGGACAAGTGACTGCTACTTAAATGACAGCTATGTTAACACATCACAGCTGTAAGAAGGACCACGACACATAGAACCACTCAGTTCAGCTCAGGCATGGACACCAAAACTGTCACCAAGAGGTATCAACTATTAAAACAAATCCCAGAAAGGAGTGACTGAATGTTCCAGGCCACCTTAGTTTTAGTCTTTCCACCATCATTCATTACCATCATCATCAATTTGATCAAATCATTCATCTCTTGTGAACTGACCAAGGACGAAATAAATCTATGGTGAAGAAATTCTCAAATTCTTAATCCTTTTGTCACTTATTTTCTCCATGATTATCTCATAAACAACCAATTCAATATAAACAGCACAGCACTGCAGAGGATTTCTGTCACTATGAAAATGCTCCATACTGAGAATGCCTGCCGCAGCCTTAGTCTTAGCCTCTCATTCTCCAGCTGGGCCTGTATATGCCAGTGGGTCTCTGGCTGATTTATAGATGGCCAGTATGCACATCCCGCCCCAAGGACAAATCAAGAGACAGATTCAGATGTCAGGCTATAAAGCAGCTGCTGACTGGGTTCTTATTCAGCAAATGGCGCTACACCACTTAATTCTCTGGCATTTATTTGAAGCACAAAGAGAGACAATTAAAATTGTGGGGTGAATTTTATGATTTTTGACGGACGGGAAAGATACAATTGACACAAATGCTATTTAATATGTCAAATATTCTGATATTGATGATGTCTCAATGTGTCTAAAGTAGACTATAGGCAAAGAGCTAGGGGAATTATTTTATACAAATATAAATACAAATATTTATTTTTATAAATAAATATATGTAATAAATACAAAATTAACATGTATACGTGTTTATTTTAATACAGTTTCATTCCATGTTCCCATTTTAGTTTATGTGTGCAATTGAGTGTTTTTAAAGCATTACAGATGTTCACAGCACACCTCATACCTAGGAAAGGCCTACTATATTGATTTATAAATAGTGTTGCATAACGTTGTGTTAAATCAGCACAGAGTAAAACAATTATGTTAAATTGGACTGTGTTCAAAGACTGAATATAGCAGGAAAAATGGTAAAAAAAATAAATAGATAAATAAATAAACCCACAGACAAATATATTCAGAACAGGAAACAGTGGTTGAAAGGAAATAATAATAATAATCAGTAAAAAAACAGCTTATTCAGAAATGTAAGTCATCATGACTAGTAGTGTAAAAAACAACTCCAACCAACACAAATGCTGTCATGACCTGCTGCCATGCTAATGATCTAAGCCATTAGAAAAATGAACTTATTTAATGTTTGTTTGCACAGCATAAGTCATACATAGTGCAAATGCCAATGTGATGAAGTGTGCAAACATTCAACTCAGCAATATTAAACCTCTCTTTAGATAGCTCTAGCAATCCTAAGCTGACGACTCAGATGTTGTGTGTTCTGTTCACTCATAAACACATTGTTATTTGTTTTGATCTGTTCTACATAAGTCAGCAACCAACAGAAACAGTTACAAATCACAATGCTGAGAGATCTCTCTTCAAACAGCTTGTTGGGCTGATCTATGATGTCACTTCTAACAATGCTGTGGGGAGATAGTAAGGTGCGCATCCTTCTTCATATATTAAAAGGAATCTCTCCTCTACCGCTGTGAGAGCCGATTCTCGCTCTGTGAAATGAAGAGGCAGGAGCTCTGATCATATTTGAATGAATCCCTTTTCCTGATACATCCACTGTTAAATTATGCCATGAATATTTTGGTAAGGGGCCTCTAACTTTGCACTTGAAATCAAGGCGAGCCTGCAATTTTAAAGTCAGCCCATTTCAATTATTTAGATATCATTCCTGTAACAATATTTTTCCATCACCGGGCCATTTAGCCAGGTAGTGAAGGAAGGATTTCCCCCCCATTCTCTTCAAAGCGCACTCATCTCTACGGTGTATGGAGAGAATATATTTAAGTCTAAATCTGGGACAGCAGCAGCATGGATTTAAAATATGAACAGAAAAAGGTAGAATAACTCCATTCTGTTTTCTTTGACAAAGACTATAACTAAAATCCTGCCCAAATATACCATAATGAAATTAAGTAATAATTTTTTAAAAGTCAAAATTGTTCCAGCATGTTAAGCAGACTGTTAGAATCAGAATAAAAAGAAAATTAAAAAAAAGGTTATATATTATAATGCTACATATGACTAAAAGCCTAAAGGGCAGACCTAAAATTGCCATTCTTTTTTATATCCACAAGTAAATACAGAAGCCTGTTTTCCCACATGAAAAAAAGTGCTTTGGTAATAGTAATTATGAGATACTAAGTAATATTTTTGAGATCAAAAATTCAAAGTTTTAGAAAGTCATAATTATAAGATAAAAAGTAAAAATTATGAGATAAAAAGTCACAATTAGGAAACAGTAACTTGCCCAGAGCCATTACACTGACAAACCTCAACAATTATGTATCAATGATCAAGTGATGGGGAAAGGACCTCTTAATGCTAATTGTTTTACAAAGCAAGCCTAGGTGTGACTTGTTTTAATAAATCAAGTACTTTTCAGCCTCTGTAAGGTGCAACTTAATTACCACTGAAGCACGTCATGTCTTAACTGCGATGCAGTTTCACGACTGCTGTAGCAAAGCGGATAGCCATAGTCAGCGGGCCGATTAATATTGTGGAAGATTAAAGTTTAAGAGATTTAATGCCCATTGTAATGAATATGCAACCTATGGGGGGACTAGTTCTTTCATTAGTCAACCTCCCACTTAGACTTTGGGCAAGGTTTATTGTTACTTGAATTGCTGCTATTTTAGTGCATTTTTATCTTTATACTATGGAAGGCTTTGTTTGGAAAATGTTAATAAAACATCATTGTTGGGGGCCTGGGTAGCTCAGCGAGTAAAGGCGCTGACTACCACCCCTGGAGTCTTGAGTTCGAATCCAGGGCGAGCTGAGTGACTCCAGCCAGGTCTCCTAAGAAACCAAATTGGCCCGGTTGCTAGGGAGGGTAGAGTCACATGGGGTAACCTCCTCATGGTCGCTGTAATGTGGTTCACTCTCAGTAGGGTGCATGGTGAGTTATGCATGGATGGTGCGGAGAATAGCATGAAGCCACCACAAGCACCATGTCTCCATGGTAACGCACTCAACAAGCCACACGATAAGATGCACAGCACTCCTTTTATACAATAATTATGACTTTTAATCTCAGAATTATTACTTAATATCTCATAATTATTTTTATTTTTTTTTATTTAATATATGGCTTTGTATCTCATAATAATAACTTACCAAATCACAATTTTTTTTTCAATGTGGTGGAAATGGACTTCCATAAGTAAACAGATTACCTAAAGACAGAACAAATATTGCAGGTCTTCTTGACCATCCCTAACTTCCACAAAGTGCCATAAATTATAATGATTATAATAAATATTCTATATAATAATTTATATAACACACACACACACACACACAGATATATATTCATTATTGTGATGGCAAATGTTTTGTATAGAGAAGAATCAAATAAATTGGTTATTTTTCCAGTTAGATGCTTCAAACACCTTAAAGTTGTATAATATGATACAGTGGAGCCACACTACTTTTCACCATACAGGTACATACAATTTTCTCTTTACCAAAGTAAAGTAGGATTACATAATGCCCAAGTATACAGAATGTGCCATAGTCCTTGAGCTACAAGCAATAGCATTGCTTGAGACAGTGACAAGTCTCTACAACCTCAGAATCGTTCTCAGTAAAGCCCTTGATGGGATCTTCGCTGTCAAGACAACTCACAGTGGGATAGGCTTGAAAAACAAACTACTTTACTACCATAGCGAAACAAACATGCTCCCTCAAGCAGTACATCTGCCAGGAGCACACTGCTGAGATCTTACCATCTAAATCCAGCAAAACAAACAGTTGAAAAGCAGTTCCAAACACGGCAGGCCCCCCTTGGCAGATCGAGCATCACTGGCCTAGAAATCATGTCTCTACTAACGCAGCATCTGTGTATGTGTCGTGTCTGCTAGAAACAGACAACGTGCTTTTCCCTGTGGAAAACATGACTTCTTTGCCAAAAGCTAGGAAATGGCTCGGCATGAGACATCTGACTACTGTCATTCTCAAAAATTTTACAATAACAGCCTACAACATACACAAGACATACAAAATGAATAATGAAAAGTGGACACTTTTTATGCTGTTATTTTGCTTTTTGTTCCTTGAATAGTGAGCCCACATGTCCTTTTCACACCTCTTGCATGCTTGATTTAGGGATAGATTGAGAGAGAGAGAGAGAGAGAGAGAGAGAGAGAGAGAGAGAGACCATGATTACAAGATAGATAGATAGATAGATAGATAGTTGTTAAAATAATGATGAGCAACAGTGAGAATATATGCACGCAAAGAGCATTCTACTAGATCCAGACACAAATTTGAATTTTGATTTACACTTATACACATATTAGGCAGAATGTCCCAAATCAAACCATATAAAAACAAGTGCATATCTACTCATTTAGATGGGCATTGCAATTACCTTTAAAGCCTGACCCTCTTTCTCCCAAAATGTTTGAAAAGCAGGATGCAGGGTTATTATTCCAAATGCCTGCTGTCTCTTAGTAGGCTAGTGCACACTACTACTGTCTGTGTCGATCTGGCCGGGGTTGTACGAACCTTTGTATCGTTAGTAGAAATCCACCGACCACTGCAAAGCGAGCTTTTATCTAAAGGGATGGCTGTCACATTATCATTTGTTGCGGCTGCAATTCCGTATCCCTCTCCGTTCAGGCGCGTTTATGGTGTGAGAGACAATATAACATCTCCGGGATGGCAAATTAATGAGTGGCATTACACAGATTGCGGATCGGAAACAGCCGGTATGTTCAAGTGTTGATAACGTAGAGCACCGATTTTCTCTGAGGAGGACGCAACAGCCTGTACGATGATACTGCACGCGCAGAAGGGGTCAGGAGAGAAACCCACACCTTTCTAGACATTAAATGAGAGGAAAGCATCTAGCGCTAGCGTAAAGCATACGTCACGTTTCACATGACCACCATCCTGAGATTGTAAAAAGTATAGTGACAGCATTCACGCGACACTTGACTTTATATTTGGGAAACAGGCATGTGGCTTTATAATAGTCAAGTAATTACACAAACATGAGCTTAAAGACAGTTCACACCAAAATGAAAACTCTCTCATCATTTACTCACCCTCATGCCATCCCAGATGTATATGACTTTCTTTCTGCAGCACAAATGAAGATTTTTAGAAAAATATCTCAGCTCTGTAGGTCCTTACAATACAAGTGAATGGTGATCAGACCTTTGTAGCTCCAAAAATCACATAATGGAAACACAGAAGTAATCCACAAGACTTCAGTGGTTAAATTAATATCTTCAGAAGCAATATAATAGGTGTGGGTGTGAAACAGATCAAAATGTATGTCCTTTTTTACTCTCAATCTCCACTTTCACTTTTACATTTGAAAGTCACATGTGGTGCCTGTTTAGTTTCACTTTCACATATGAAGTGGAGATTGAGAGTAAAAAAGGACTTAAATATTGTTCTGTTTCTCACCCACACCTATTATATAGTTTCTGAAGATATGGATTTAACCACTGGAGTTTTGTTGATTACTTTTATGTTTCCTTTATGTGATTTTTGGAGCTACAAATGTCTGATCATCATTCACTTGTATGGTATGGACTTACAGAGCTGAGATATTTTTCTATAAAACTTTGTTTGTGTTCTGCTGAAGAACGAAAGTCATACACATCTGGGATGGCATGAGGTAGAGTAAATTATGAGAGAATTTTCATTTCTGGGTGAACTATCCCTTTAACAAATAACAATTTTACAGTTAATAGGTTAAAGGAACAGTTCACCCAAAAATGAAAGTTCTCTTATCATTTACTCACCATCATGCTTTCCCAGATGTATATGACTTTCTTTCTTCAGCAGAACACAAATGAAGAGTTTTAGATGAATATCTCAGCTCTGTTGGTCCTCACAATGGTGGCCAGAACTTTGAAGCTCCAAAAAGCATATAAAGGCAGCATAAAATAATCCATAAGATACCTTACAAAAATTAATTATGCTTTTACTACAGTGTCCAGAGTATCACCATTTTATTTTGTAATAAAATCATAGTAACCACAAAATTATACATGGTTGCTATATTAACAGCATATTACTGTAGTAAAACCATGGTTTTTGCATTAAAACTATGGCTTCTACAATAAAATATGGTTACAACAATATTACTATAGTAAAACTATGATTAATTTTGCCCAGATCAAACCTTTCTCTCATCTCCTGGAACGACACAGACCAAATCTCTGCGAGGAAATCAACCTTAAGATTCCTTTTTTAAATTTTTTATTTATAAGTAGTATTAAAGAAAATATTAACAGTGGAGACAGGAAAAATGATAGGGAGAAGTGGGGAATTGAACCCGGAATATCTGCTTGATAAAAGCACACCTACAACATCTTTACATATTACACTATTAAATTGTCATTTGAGGGTGCAGTTTGTCTTTAATTTCTTTGTTTCCACTGACTATTTGAGTGCAAATAGCTGCGCTGTGTGGCAGGTGCTATTTATACCTAGTGCATGCGGTCACTAAATTTAGGCCCCAATACTGAAAAAATAATGAATTAATTATTTCTTACAGTTTCTTCTATGTCCAAGAATTTCAACCACTGTGAAGGTGTTTGTGGAACTTTTGCATATCTGTTATGACTGCTCTGTAAATAATGCATCTGATTGTGTTTTCTCTGCAAAATATAATAAGTTATCATCTGTTGTGACCATGCAAATACACATCCATGTAAACCACTTGCTTGAAACAGATTTTGCCATGCTGTTCTAAACCATTGTATGTTATCATAGTATTAATACAGCCAATTTACTGTATCTGTCTTTAGTGAGATCAATGAGCAAAACTGATTTAAATCTCAAAATTTAAGTCAAGAACTCTGGGGAAAAAAATGCTCAAGTGTATGCTCTAAAAATGCATCCATTATTTAATCCATTAAATCAAGACAAAACCTTGGGCCCACATGCTCAAATACAATCTAATCATCAACTCCAGCTTTCCCTTTTGAATTTACATGCATGCACATTTATGTGAGCTCACACAAACACACACAGCAAGGTGCCACGTCACTGGCAGATTTGATTATGACACCTGGCAGGGAATTGTTGCATAAATTAGAATTGTACCAGCATAGGGAACTCATAACAACACTGAACCAGGAGATTAAGAGCTTGCTGGACTCATCTGTCAATGTATTAATGTAATTAAAATGTTTTAGTGCTTAGCTACCATTTTTGTTTTTGACATATTTCAAATAAAACACTTGACATTACATAGGAATGCCCTTCCTTCTTTCCAGACTGTCATTAGACAGGCAAATCTTCAGATGCAGGAATTATTACATTAAAATGCCATCTCGGTGAGGATGAGAAGTTGGATTTAATTTGTGCAGGCTGTATTTCTGTGATTTATTTAGGCTGCAGTGTCACAGTCAATTTAAACTTATACTGATGACTAAAATGTCCTTTTCAAGGTCTTAAATAAGATTCTTTAAACACATGTGATTATAGTCTATATAGGCCTACACCTCAATGTCATCTTTTAAAGATCATCCATGTTCTTACAAATTGGAGCTTTGGGTGCATTTTTTTTTTTTTTTGCATCACTGTCTGATAATGAAGAACAAAGTATGGCTTCATAAAGAGTGGCCTTTTAAAATCCATAATAGTGCAGTTCCATAAAATGAAATGAGTTATAATTACAACTATGTATTTATCTGGTATTAAATTAATTGAACTGGAGGGAATGAAATCTAGAATCAGACACCATCTTACTATCGAAAGGCCAGACCCAATTAACCTGCCTAACAGAAGCCCTTGTTTCATTCCCTTTGCATTGATGCCTGGGAGGCATATAACTCATGTCTTTCAACGAATTAATGAATGAATCTTTCTAATAATTAACATGATCCGTACGAAAGAGCAACAAGGCCCAGAGCTCGATGACTAAGCTGAGAATATTTCCGAGAAGGAAGCTGACTTCTTCCATTTACATCTGCCTTATTCATATCATCTAACGGTTTTCTTACTTAGGTATGCCCTCCACTTAAGCAGCTTGTTTTTAAGATTCCCTGCAGGATGCGAGATCAACTGACAATCATAACTAAGATTCAGATGAATGAACTGACACAAGGCCAGCAGTGCACTTTGAGACAGTCTAAATATTTAAAACTTGATCCATTTCAGCAGACTGATGAAACTCTAACCAGTGTACTGCACATCTATAGACTGCTTCAGGCCAGCAATATCTGAACAACGAGAGGTGGTGGTGGTGAGAGGTGAGCTATTTTAGAGCACAGAGATCAACTCTCTTGCTGTGCTGCTATGTGCCACCTGCCTGGACAAGGAGACACAATGCCAACTCCATGTGGTGCCTGGATTGTGTTGGCTGTGTTAATTCTTGGGTGTATTTTTTTTTTTTAATTAAAGGGATAGTCCACCCAAAAATGTTAAAATCTCCCATCATTTACTCACCCTCACGCCATCCCAGATGTGTATGACTTTCTTCTGCTAAACACAAATTAAGATTTTTAGAAAATATTTCAGCTCTGTTGATCCATTCAATGCAAGTGAAGGGTAGCCAGAACTTTGAAGCTCCAAAAATCACATAAAGGCAGCATAAAAGTAATCAACAAAACTCCAGTGGTTAAATCCATATCTTCTGAAGCGATGATAGGTGTAGGTGAGAAACAGATCAATATGTCCTTTTTTACTTTTTCAGTAGAAATCTATTTTTTTAAATTACAATTAAAATATAACAAAAAACAGTTGCTAATGTTTATCTTTTAACATGCTGTCATATGAACAACTGTAATATCTATTAATTACTGTAATTATTGTAAGTTTCACAATACTTTAAGTACAGTCCTTAATTTCGAGTTGCACAACAGAAAGTCTGCTTCCGATTCAGTGATTGAGTCAGATATTGCACTGACTGATTCAGGGATTTCATTTAGTGAACAACTCTTCAGACTGATATCTCATGAGTTGGCGAGTCATTTGTTCATGAATAGGACTATGCTAGTCACAATGTTTTTGAGTGCAGCCAGCGAATGCATCGCATTTGAAAAATGTGTTGTCTTAGATGTTACTTTGTGGGACAAGCTCTTATGACATCACATTAACTCTACACTGCTATTTCACAACTTCTTGTGCCGTGGTACTGCTAAACAGCAGTACAGGAAACACTGGGGTTCATTTTGATTTTCATGTTGACTGAAATCAGATTTTAAATCAAAATGTTACTCATAATTAAGATGAAAACGATCAAATGCAGCCAAGCCATTATCGGTTTTACAGTGCTTTTAATAAATATATTTGCACACTCTGAAGTCAAGCAGTGCCATTAGCCATTCCTCAGTTCACAGGTTGAAGGTGTGCCAAATGCAGAATGATACTACAGCAGTAAAAGGGACCATCATTTTGGTCATGCACGCTCCACTCTAATGCACATCTCTGAGCATCATTACCCATCCTCACTATCAGGCATCATCACCTGGCCACATAAAAAGCAGTTTAACAATCTCTCTTATGCATCTAATTCAAATATATTAATTTTGTGTAACAACAGTATGAATTCATTAGTACAAAATGTAAAACTGCAGTCCTATTGATAAAATACACAACATGAGTAGATTTTACAGTCATGTTTATGCTCTAAATGTCCACTATAGCCAGGGAGGGATATAATTAGACCTCTCTTGATCTGTGTCCATCAGCAAGACCCCCATGACTGAGCCCCATCCATGCCCGCACTCACAAATCACACACACCATTCACAGCAACGTCATTCCAACAGCAGGGCTCAGGATATGAAAGCACACGTCTGAAGCACATTTCTCAAGTGTGAGAGCATCGGGAGACTGCTGCCCCGACTCATCTTTGCTCAAATATGACAGACGACACGAGAGAAGATGGAAGATAGAGGTAGGGGGTCTGTCTGCTTGGCAGTGTGTAAGTCCATGCTGGCTGTTTATTTGAGAATCTTGTGGTAAGGGTAGAGGTTGAGGGTGGAGGTGAAGGCCCGGATGTCTGTGATGGTCGTTGCTGAGGCCAGTAAAGAGGAAGCCGGAAGAAAGGTGAGTTTGGAGACCTCCCCATACAATGACATCTTACTGCCCTCCTCCTCCTCACCTTTAGCAGCCGGATGTTCACTAGGAGGGTCGTTCTCTTCTACTCCATAACCAACAACCTAATGAGACACCAATCAACCTTCAGATTGTTATCTACAACAGCATTTACATTAATGGACTACACATTACAATTGCAAATTACACTTGCATTTAATCCAAGCACAAATATGAAATTTCAAGCAGAACCCTCAATTATTTTAGAGGAGTACCTGTGATAACATAGCTTCAGTGTTTGTGTAATTTCAAGAATACTGCCTTGCAATCACTGTAATTAGGTTCACCTGCATAGATGAATCTCAAGAGTGAGATAGGTGAACTTACGTGCACGCTAAGCTTCCTGTTGTTTTCACCCCGGTGTTCCATGAACCAGTTCACGAGTTCAGCCTTGGTCATGAGTTTCAGTGCATCAATCTGTTGTACAAGTACAAAATAAAAATGGCAGAGCATTTTCCAACAATTCATCATTAACGCGTTACAGAACTGTCAGATTTGCTCATGCACAACAGGGCTCCTCACCTCTCGGCTGAGTCTGTCAAAGACATATTGCTGTGTGACCACCTCGGTCCAGTTCCTGTCGACCTCCTCACCGAGATGCGTGTCTTCACAACCCTTCAGCTTGACGAGAGCAGTTACCTGTGTCTTAAAAGCCTCATCACTCAAGCCATTCATCTTCTCTCCAAAGCTCACCAGGAACTCCTCGATCTTCGTCTCCACCAGCTCAGTGCTGGAACGCAGGAAAAACATTGAGTAAGAAAAAGTGAGTTTTAAAGACAGGAAGTACAGACCTTGGGGTCAGAGTAGAAGCCATTCATTTTAAGAGAATTAAATTGAGGCTGTAAGGCTGAACGCATTCTTGAGTTAAAAAAAAGCTTGACGTAGTGCAACAAATGGAACAGAATACAGGCATCTCAATGTGTATACAGTGTCTTGGCGGTTCAGTGCGAGACACTGAAAAACAGCAAGTTGTGACATAACACTCAAAGACGTCTGTCTAGCGTATGTTTACATGGAAAAACTATTTAAAAAAACAGCACATATGGATGCAAAAAACACATTTGGTGTGAACAGTCCCTTTTTAAAGGGCTGTACCATTTATTATGTTCCGTGAGTGCTGATGTCTCAGAACGCAGATAAGAGCAGCAAGAAGTGTGTCTTTTCAATTATTCCTGTGACATTAAAGGTTTTAGCCAGCAGGTTGCGATAATTTTTAAAAAATATATTATGAGCCACTTTAGTTTGACCTTTGAGTCAGCACACATCAGGTTTTTTTTTTTTAAGTCATCGGCATTGTTTCTCACTCCATGATCGCTCGGATTACCACGATTACCATGAGGACAATTGCGTTCAATAATAATGGCTGCAGACTTTGATAAGGCTGGCTATCCAGTCATCTGCCGCTAGAGGGCGCTTGCGTGCTGCATGCCATGTATTGTCCGCATGACAGAAGAGGATGCGCAGATGAAGCACGCCCAATGTAATCAGTGTTGGGAAGTTTCTTGCTGGTTTGAGTATTTCTGTAACTGCTGATCTCCTGGGATTTTCACGCACAGTCTCAGACTGGTTCGCACTGACAAAGTCTACGGTAACTCAGATAACCGCTCGGTACAATTGTGGTGAGAAGAATAGCATCTCAGAATGCTATTCTGAGATGCGGGTTGGTGCTGTTTTGGCAACATGAGGAGGACCTACACAATATTAGGCAGGTGGTTTTAAAGTTGTGGCTGTATATAAACTGATGAGCCAAAACATAATGACCACTCACAGGTGAAGCGAATAACATTGATCATCTCCTAATAAGGCTACATGTCAAGGTCAGGGTAGATTAGATGGTAAATCAGTTCTCGTAATCAACGTGCTGAAGGCAGGAGAAATGGGCAAGAGTAAAGTCCTGAGCGACTTTGACAAGGGCCAAATTCTTATGAACAGACAACTGGGTCAGACCATCTCTGAAATGGCAAGATTATGAGGTGCTCCCGGTCAACAGTAGTGAGTACCTACCATGATCAGAGGAGGGACAAACCACAAACCGGCAACAGGGTGTTAGGTGCCCAAGGCTCATCGATGCTTGAGGTCAACGAAGGCTAACCCGTCTGGTCCGAAATGACATAAGGTCTACTGTGGCACAAGTCACAGACAATTTTAATGATTACGGGAGGAATGTGTCACAACACACAGTGCATCATACCCTGCTGTGTATGCGGCTGCGTATCCGCAGAGTGCCCATGATGACCGCTGTCCACTGTCAAAAACGCCTACAATGGGCACACAAGTGTCGGAACTGGACCTTGGAGCAGTGGAAGGAGGTCGTCCTGGTCCGATGAGTCCCGTTTTCATTTACATCAAGTGGATGGCCATGTACCTGTGCGGCATTTACCTGGGAAAGTGATGGCACCAGGATGCACTATTATGAAGATGACAAGCTGGTGGAGGGAGTGTGAAGCTCCGGGCAATGTTCAACTGGAAAACCCTGGGTCTGGCCATTCATGTGGATGTCAATTTCACATGGGCCACCTACCTAAACATCATTGCGGACTAGGTACACCCCTTCATGGCAAAGGTATTCCCTGATGGCAATGGCCTCTTTCAGCATGACAATGCCCTCCTGCCACACATCGTTCAGTAATGGTTTGAGGAACATTATGAAGAGTTCAAGGTGTTGCCCTGGCCTCCAAATTCTCCAGACCTCTATCTGAATGAGCATCTGTGGTATGTGCTGGACCAACAAGTCCGATCCACGGCAGCTCCACCTCACAACTTACAGGACTTGAAGGATCTGCTGATAATATTTTGGTGCCAGATACCACAGGACACCTTCAGGGGTCTTGAAGAGTCCATGCCTCGGCAGGTCGGCGCCATTTTGGTGGCACGCGGAGGACCAACAGCATACTAGGCATGTTTTTGCTCATCAGTTTAAATGCTGCACAGTGTGCAAATTTTGCCAAAATGTGACGTATACATCAGAACTTACTGCGTAAAACACTGTATACCACAATAAAATGCACTAGACATGACCTTCCATTTCTTAACTCGTTATTTGATTGGACTGCCAAATGAAAAGTAATTTTTATTCAAATCTTGATTTAAAATAAGGACATACCTGTTTTATTTTAAATATAGCTGGACTCCACTCGCTGCATTTAACATGCATCGTGACTACTGTTCGAAATGTTTATCCATATTATTTCACAATGCAAACCGTTTCGCTTTTTTTTTCATTAGTAAGCTGTACACAATGTGTACTGCACAGTTTTCAGTAAGCTAGTATTCCATTCTGAACTCGGCCAAACTTAACATTCAGTGAAGGTTTTACTTCATTTCAGAAATAATGAGAACCAATAAGAGAAAAGAAACACTGCAATTTAGTTGAGATAGAGGTGGAGATAAAGGTTAATTATGAATTTGGAGTCAAGAGGCTACAGCTGCGAACTTCAGTGCATAAATCAGATAATTCTGATGCAACAGAGAACTGCAACCAAAATGCACAGCGAGAGCTCACTTGAACTTTGTGGCCTGAGTCTCCACTGTGACTGAGAATCCAAGGACACCTGATGTGTTTCTACAGGTGGGGTAGACGTGATATCTGTGAAAACAGATTGAGTACAACTAATTAAAACCAGCAACTGCAGCAAGATCATGTCTTAACCATATAGTCCCTGTGCTAAAGACTCACCCTAGCGTCTCTTTGGTTCTGAGGAAGTCAAAGCACGGCTCCTCCATGTGCATCTACAATACAGAAGAAAGAAAAGCACCAAAAGGGTCAAAAATGACCTGTGTGTCACACTTGGCAATTACAGATCTACTGAAAACATTTTAAAGGAATAGTTCACCCAAAAATGAACATTTGCTGATAATTTACTCACCCTCAAGCCATCCAAGAGTTTCTTTCTTCATCATAACAGAATAAGACTTTTAGGATTTCATTTCAGGCCTCTTCCTCTAAACAATGCAAGTGAATGTACTCCATTTTCTGACGGTCCAAAATGCATATTTAGGGTGCATCAAAATAATCCACGACTCCATTCAACAAATAAAGTTCTTCTGAATGCAAACGATTGATTATTTTTAGAAACAAAACAATACTTATATACTTTTTAACTACAAATGTTCGCTTCCGTACATCTCTGTGACGTGCGCTCATGAGAGGGATGACACAAGCTTGTTGGTAAGGTCACGCTTCACGTGGAGGAGTCAGGAAGCGCGTCATTGTTTACATCGTTTATTATTAGGAAATTATTTTGATTTTATTTTATATTGTTTTTAACTTGTTTTGGTTTGTGAACGGCACAAGTTTCTCTTGTAAACAATGACGTGCTTCCTGACTCCTCCACGTGACGCGTGACCTTACCAACGAGCTTACGTCATCCCTCTCATGAGCGCACGTTACAGAACTGTACGGAAGCGAACATTTGTAGTTAAAAAGTATATAAGTATTGTTTTGTTTCTAAAAATAAATCAATCGTTTGCGTTCAGAAGAACTTTATTTGTAGACTGGAATCGTGTGGATTATTTTGATGCACCCTAAATATGCATTTTGGACCATCAAAAAATGGAGTACATTCACTTGCATTGTTTAGAGGAGGAGGCCTGAAATGAAATCCTAAAAGTCTTAAATTTTGTTTTGATGAAGAAAGAAACTCTTGGATGGCCTGAGGGTGAGTAAATTATCAGCAAATTTTCATTTTTGGGTAAACTATTCCTTTAATGCCAGAAATATTTTCTTAACATCCATGAAATTGTATTTTGCATTAATATTATTCAAAACAATACTTTGTCCCTTTGACAATAGAATTATTTAGCTGCTTTTCCTAGCATTAGCGACAAACAGTGCAGTGGTCATTGTGTCACTCGCAGCATCAAACGTGAAGACAGATTTCGTTCCTCATATTTTCGTTTTGGTGGCTTAAAAAAAATAAAGAAAATTCTTTAGTTATTTACTCACACTAACATTGTCTTCACTGGGTTTATTTGCCATATAATAAAAGTGAATAGTGACCAGAGACTTTCAAGCTCCGAAAAGGACCAAAAACAAACAAAACAACGCCATTAAACAACAGTAAAAAGGAAACAGGAAAACTCATGCACTATATTTCAAATTTTCAGAAGCCATTTGATCACTGTGTGTGATGAACAGATCATTATTCACTCTAAATTTAATTTAATAAAGTGCTGAAATTAAATATGACGGTTAGGTACCTAACATCAAAACTCTGCGAAATGAAAACCAATGAGGTTTGACGTTATCGACATAACCGCCATATTTGATTTCAGCGCTTTATTAATGAATTTATTTGATTATAGAGTGAATAATGAACTTTTCGTTATTCATACAAAGTGAACGTATGGCTTCAGAGGACTTGGAATATAGTGCTGGAGTATCAATTTCTTTTACCATGATTTAATGGCAGGTGTTTTCTGTCCAAAAGACCGGAGTCACTATACATTTATTATAAAGTAATTTGGGTTTGGAGCGACATTAGTGAGAGTAAATTTTGTAAAAATTTTCATTTTTTGGGTGTACTATTCCTTTGGGACCAATTATTCCACATGTATGTCAACACACAGAGTTCAGGATAAAAAACAGAAACCTTGAGATAAACCTATGTTAAACTAAAGGTTGTTAGAAGGTACACAAATTGGTGAGAAACAGGATAGTGGTGATTTATTTAAATGTTGTAATGCAAATAAAATGTAACACCCACCAAGCGACAAATGCAAGTGAAAATTTACATTTTGCAACCTTGGCGAAGCTGATGTAATCCGCCCCATGCAGGAACATGCTCTAGCCTGCAGCTATAGAGTAGGACAGTACATCACACTTTAAAATGAGAGCCAACTCAACTTTTCAGAGTGTTTTAAAGTAACTGCTGAGAAAGACAGAAAGCTGGACAGCATCCAAAGTCAGTCTTCGGTGTAAAGTGGATGAGTTGAGCTTATGTCTATGCAGATATGTGCTCAGCACCCTAGAGTGCAATAACTGAGAACCTTGGGCAGGCTGCTCTTATCCTTTTGCACTCATATAATATTTCACACCCTTGCTATCCATGGCACAATGTTAATTCAAGCACTATAGTCATACTCACCACAAGCAGCTCCATCAGAGTGTGTTCACGCAAGTTCTTAAGACCAGACTGACAAAGGATAGAAATTACAAAGACAGGGTGACATTAGGGACAATACAGAAAAACAATGCATTGCTATTATAGGATGGACATTTCATATTTGTATTTGGGCTTTTCATATTCATGCATATATTCATGAAATTATGTGCTGTAGTTTTTGAACCTAATAGTAAGAGGTATAATGTACTGTTTGAAATATTATAAACTGGTATTACCTGATAATACACAGTGACCTCAGAGTTTGCATCGCCCTTGTTGAGAGACTTAACTTTGCAGAGATGGTGTTTCTGAGGGAGCTCTACAACTCTGAAGAGAACAGGGACCTCTATTGGCAACTTCTTGAACTGCAGTTTGCTAAGGGGAAAAAATATAAAGGAATAGTTCACCCAAAAATTTAAATTCTCTCATAATTAACACACCACCATGCCTGTGACTTTCTGTCTTCTACATAAGTGGGATTTTTAGAAGAATATCTCAGCTCTGTAGGTCCACACAATGCAAGTGATGGTGGCCAGAACTTTGAAGCTTCAAAGCAGCATAAAAGTAATCCATAAGACTCCAGTGGATAAATCCATATCTTAAGAAGCAATATAAGTGTGGGTGAAAAACAAATATTTATGTTCTTTTTTATTATTAATCTACACCTTTTACTAGCCCCAACCAGGTGGCGATATGCATGAAGAATGTGAATCGCTAAATAACAAAAGTATGTGGAAGTGAAAGTGAAATTGGAGATTTAACGACTTAAATATTTATCTGATTCTCACCCACACCTATTATATGACTTCTGAAGACATGGATTTAACCTTTGGAGTCGTATGGAGAACTTTTATGCTGCCTTTATATGCTGTTTGATCTTCAAAGATCTGGTCACCATTCACTTGCATTGTATGGACCAACAGAGCAGAGATTTTCTTCAAAAAAATCTTGGTTTGTGTTCTGTGGAAGAAAGAAAGTCTGACACATCAGTGATAGCCTGAGGGTGAATAAATGATAAGAGAATGTTTATTTTTGGTTGAACTATACCTTTAAGCATACAGCTCTACAAAACACCACAAATTCTATTATAAAAAGTCAAGTGCTTACTCTGTAACGTATTGCAAAAATTCCATGGATTCCTGCAGGCGATAAGAAATGAAAAATTACAAATTCACTATATACATGTTATTACATTCTTCACAGATCTGTAGTTCTACATGTTTACTGAAAGCTTTATATTTAAAAGGAACTCCCTCAGTCTGTAAAAACAAAAAAGTTGACAGTCATGCATTTACAACTAAGTCAATGATTGCCCCATAGACTTCCAATTTACTGTAACTGCATTTCTGTCAACACATTTTTTGTGTGCTTTTACAAACTGAAGTAGGAGACTGAGGTACTTGCTGAGGTAATTGATGATGCATGCCACAGATATTGTTGTGATATGTAGAGTATTTTTATTTTTTTTTTATAAGGGTTGACCGATATAATCGCAGAGGCCGATAAATCGGCCGATATTCTAACTTCTTAATTATCGCATTGGCCGTTAAATTTTCCCCTTTGGCCGATTTGTTTCTTGAGGGAACCGAGAATCGCCTGCTTGCATGTGAAGCAACTGAGACATGTTATGTTAACGAGCAGTCACAGTTCATTTTGTTGTGCCATCGTGTTACTACAATAATAGACCGGTGTGCAACACAGTGTCATTTAAATGGTTCACATATCAGAGCCATGGCAGACGCGTTTGAGCTCATAATGTTAAAGTGCTCTCCTGTTTCATTCTTGCTCTCTCTCCTCAACAGTTCCCTGTAACTTTTAACTGTCTTGTTTAATGCTAAAAATGCAATAAATATAAATAAATCTAATATCATATCCTGTCTGCAAATATGCGCATATCTCGTTTAAACAGATGTAATAACCCAACCTCACACAACTTCAGCATCCTGTGGAGCACTCATTTAACTCAAAAGCATGTATTCTATCAGCTTCTCAGCAGTTCCCTGTCACTTTTCTAATGATAAAAGGCAAATATAAAACGTCTATTATATACCATCTGCAAATATGCAGATCTCGTTTAAACAGATGTAAATTCAGCATTTTCTTCCCGTCGAGCGCTCATCTAATATCTTCCTCTGAAGCACGTATTCAATCAGCCAGAATCAAAAACTTCAGAATCAGGATCAAAAGTTCCTCTCATTCACAAATCATGACGGTCACGCCCTAACAATCCAAGCAGGTGATCCAGGCTGAGAACAGTTTCCTTTAGAGTTCCATTCATTCAAAACAACTGTCAGTTAAGCTATTAGGCAGCAAGGTAGCAAGTCAGCTGCCTACGTTTTCGGATGCAGCCCAAGGTAAAAGCCCTTCACGTGTGCTATAAGCAAATGTCTTATTCAATATGCCCTGTATGTACAACTGGTTTGATTCGGTAGTTAGAAAATGCGATTGTTAACGTGGACATGCTATCTATGGTTGCTGGACTACTGTGTGTACTGTTATTTCTTTCTTCCTAATATATTAACAATTTCTTCATGTGCAAATAAATTACTAAAATTTGATGACTAAACGGAAATCAGAAGAAACTGCTATCTACCATTTAAAATAAAATATTATTTTTATGTGAAATGTAGTAAATATAGTGCTAAATAAGAGTGTATTATTATTTTTAGCAATTTTATGTTTGTTATTTACTATATTAAATTGTGTGATATATCGGCATCGGCCATTAAAAAACCTATATCGGTCGACCACTAGAATTTAACCCAGCAATATTCCTTAAAAACAAATAAGGTACATACAAAAGGTTTATATCAAAAAGAATGTAAAAACTATGGGTGAAACTCACAGCACTAGTGAAGTTTCCCTGCACTAATCCTTCAGCATACAGCTCTGATTTGAAGCTGCTCACAAACTCCATGAGCTCATTCACACTGAGCCCATCTACCACCGACTGGTACTTCTGGATGGTCGACCATCGAGAGTGTTCCAAAATCAGAAGCCTCACGTCTCTGAGTAATAGGAAATAATTAGGAAATAAGGAAAGACAGAGATATGATGTGAAGGGCAATGTTTTTCATTTAACAGCAATAGCTACAAGCATGGACATCACTGTTTATAAAAAATAAAAATAAAAAGTGCGGACAGTTTGGATGGCATATAGGATCCGGAACAAATATCAGTTCTAGTCAGTTCTAATCTGGCATCCTATTACTTTTTACTTTAATAAACTAAAATTGCAGCAGTATGTCAGATAATGTACTGTATATATCAGGAGTGGGGACACCTTTGTAAAACTTTCCAAAAGAGAAAAAATAAGATGGATTACAGCAGTAAGAAGAGAAAGAGGCTAAATTTGCTGTCACTGCCTCAGCAGCTGCATGTCAAACCCCATCACAGCAGTGTTGACCTTATTTTTATACATATATATATATATATATATATATATTAATTTAAGGGTAATATAACAAATAAAAATGTTATAAATTTACATTAATTTAAAAAAGTTACAGCAAAATTAGGGCAGAAATGCATCATCAAAGTCTGTAAAAAAAGGTCCATAACAACTGCAGTGACCATTTGGTAACATATCAAAAACAAAAAATTCCAGAGCTGGATCAGCACTCACGCACAAACAAAATAAAAACATCTGCGCAACAATCAGAGATGCTTCCTCTGTATTAGATACTTCCCTGCTGTGAGGGTAGCTATATCATAAATTGGTGGGTACAAATTTGGCCATGGCAAAAAGTGTACTAAAGCCACAAGAAATGCAATTTAAGTGAATACAAAGGAGACATACTTTCCAAGCTTCTCGGGTTTAATGAGGATGTTAAAATAGGTCTTCTTCAGCTGCTCCGTAAACATGCTGAAAACATCAGGAGTGGCAGAGAAATCAGCGAGATAATTCACAATCAGGTTGAACAGCAACTGCACAGGGAGAAAAGAGGGAAATAATAACTATTTTAAAATCTGGAACTAATTGCTTTAAATAACCTGAAAATGGGAGTGTTACTTACAGGCAGTTTGTGGTTGAAACCCTTAACCTTGATGACCAGGCCATGCTCCCCAGCCACTAGTTTATATTCCAGCTGAGCCACGTCGGCCTCGTAGGCTGGCTCGGCCAGGTTATGCACCAGGATATTCACAAACAGGTCAAAAAGCACCAGGCTAAATGGAAGTGAGAAAGAGAAAGACAGAAAGAAAGGTAAATAAATGGACGAGAATAGAAACCAGACATGAAATGATTCTTAAAGCCTGAGCGGACACCCTAATGGCTAGATAAGGTTACCATGGCTACAGCATTAAGAAGATCCGCTCGTACGACTACACGTTTGTACATGATCTTCAGCTTACTTTTTAGGAGACTTCTGAACCACAGGTGATATGAGGTGGAACCGCACATATGCTGGAGGAAGAGGAAAAAAATCAAAGTGTGAGATGGGTAATTGAGCATGGAGACACTCAACAAATTTTCCTAGTCGACATCAGGTACAGTGGGGGTTCACATTGAAAATCTGGGATTTAAAATCTAATTTAAACCTAGAAAGAGAATGTTTTTGGATTTTTTTTTATTTTTTATTATTTAAAACAAAGAAAAGGTTAAAGGGATAGTTCACCCAAAAATGCAAATTATCTCATGATATACTCAACCTCCTGGCATCCCAGATATGTATGACTTTCTTCTGCAAAACACAAATGAAGATTTTTAGAAAAATATTTCAGCTCTGTAGGTCCATACAATGCAAGTGAATGGGTGCCAAACTTTTGAAGCTCCAAAATCCAAATAAAGTTTGCATAAAAGTAATCCATACAACTCCAGTGGTTAAATCCATGTGTTCAGACACAATATGAGAGGTGTGGGTGAGAAACAGATCAATATTAATTTTTTTCCTTCATAAATTCACCTGCTTGCCCTGAAGAATGTGAATCACCCAAAACAGGAGAAAGTGAAAGTGAAGGAAACATGATTTAAATACTGATCTGTTTCTCACCCACACTTATCATATCGCTTCAGAAGATATGGATTTAACCACCAGAGTCGTCTGAGGTACTTATTTGAATTTTGGAGCTTCAAAATTTTGGCACCCATTCATCTGCATTGTATGGACTTAAAGAGCTGAAATATTCTTCTAAAAATCTTAGTTTGTGTTCAGCAGAAGAAAGTCATACACATCTGGGATGGCTCAATGGCGAATAAATCATGAGAGAATTTTCATTTTTGGGTGAACTAATCCTTTAGGATCCAGTACTATTTCTAGGTCACAATTGCAATGTAAGCAAATGCTGTGACGTTGAACATGTAAACGCCTTTGAACAAAAGGTACGTTTTCCTTGCTTCCACTGAAGCACATAAGAGGATCACCAAGAAGTTCATGTTACTTTTTCAATTCAACTTTTCACTTAAATTGTCATGCTGAGAAACTAATCTGTCATCAAAAAACTGTGCTAAACTAAAAAATGCTAAATAGAAACCTTTTCACAAGTGGACTCAGACTTTTGAACCCCACGTGTACATGACTGTCTCTTTAACACTCGATACAGTCACAAACACATCCACACCTTTGGGGATTTTGAACTTGTTATCCTTCTTGTACCACAGACATCCTCCGTCATGGTTTACTATTCTAACAGGGTACTCAGTGTCCGGACAGTCAGATGTTTTGAGGGCAAAATCAGTGGCTAAAAATGGAGAGAAAACAACTCAAGCCCAATTGCAAACGGTCTTAAAACAGGATTTTAGAATAAACTTCCACTGTTCACTGCAGAAGCAAAACATTACAGCACACCTACCGATGAACTTGTTCTCAGCAGGAAGGTGAAGTGTTGGGTTTAAACCAAAATCTCCAGCCCAGAGATCTCTCCAGTGTTGCTGTATGTCTGTGTGCCAAAAGAGGGGAAAACATGTTTCTAGCAGCTGTTTGTCTCTCCACATCCTGACTTACTTCCAGGCTGAACAAATATTGACTCTAAATGCGTAAGACTCACATAGCTTCTAAGGTACCCAAACAAAGTTTACTTTAAGGGATAGTCACCCAAAAATGAAAATTCTGTCATCAATCACAAACCCTTATGAATTTCTTCTGTGGAACACAAAAGATGATATTTTGAATATGTTTGAATGGACAAAAATGGTTCTTCAAAAACATTCTTTAAAAACTCTTGTGTTTTGCAGAAGAAAGTCAGTAATACAGGTTTGGAGCGACATGAGTGTAAATGACAGAATTTCATTTTTGGGTTAACTATCACTTTAAGGCAAGTAAGTTTGCCAAAACTTTTTGTCAAGATTATGTTTCTATAATGTCAAATCAGTTTTGCATGCTACAAAAATATTTTTCAGGCTAATGTGCAAGCACATCTATCAGAAAGGCTCTTTGACCTGAAAAGCAAGCAGTCGGCATGCTGAGCATTGCGATTTCACTCATTAATTTCTGTACAAGTGGTCTGTCTACTCCTGCCAAACTGTCTACTTTTCAGAAATTATAATGATATACAAACCTTCCATACTGTGATGGGTCCCGAACCACTTTTCCTTAAGTGGACACTGGCCTTCATGTTCGGGGGACAAAAGGAGCAAGTTGGCCTTCTCTGGTGTGAGGAGGTTCAATGGAGCAGAGATCACCTAAGAAAGTGAAACAATTCAACGCCTTTGATTATCAGGAGTTCCTGTGTGTGCTAGGCATGCTTAAACAGCACAAATATGTACCAATGTCAGATATTAAAGGGATAGTTTATCCAAAAAAGAAAATTCCTTCATTTACTCACCCTCATGCCATCCCAGACTTTCTTTTTTCTGCAGAACTACAAGTGAAGATTTTTAGAAGAATATCTCAGCTCTGTAGGTCCATACAATGCAACTGAAAGGCGAACAGAACTCTGAAGATCCAAACATCACAAAGGCAATGAAAGCAAACCAATCAATTTTGAGTGAGAACAAACCAAATTATAACTCCTGTTTCACTGTACAACTTGCCATTGCAGTCTCTAGACATGATCATGATTTCAAACTCAATTACACTTTCTACTGCCTGACACGTGCGCAGAGCGTTAGATGGCGTTTGGAAGTATAATTGAACTTGAAATCATGATCGCAGTGAAAAGGAGTTATATTTTGGTTTGTTCTCACCCAAAACCGATTGGATCGCTTCAGAAAACACTGAATAAACCAATGAAGCTTATGGATTACTTTTATGCCAAATGTGATATTTGGAGCTTCAAAGGACTAAACACCATTCACATGCATTGTATGGACCTACAGAGTCTAGATATTCTTCCAAAAATCTTCATTTGTGTTCTGCTGAAGAAAGTCATACACATCTGGGATGGCATGAGGGTGAGTAAATCATGAGAATTTTTTTCTAATCATATATATATATATATGAACCGTCATACTTTTATGTGAAATTCCTCAATAATAAATTAGACTGAGAATGTATTACCTCTTACCCATACAATTAAATTAACAAACTCATTATATATATCTTATGTAATGAGATATATATATATATATATATATATATATATATATAACAAGACTAAGAATAGAATATTATGTACTATATCAGATGTTACAAATGAAAACAGGGTTGCTGCAGAGTTTTTAAAATCAAATTTAAGACTTTAAGACCTTTTTCAAGACCTGAACAAATAAAATACCGTAACCCCATACCAAAACAAACCAACACAATCTCAAAATAATGTATCACAGACTCTTACTTAAACAGGCAGGAACACACATTCCTTAACATTGTTTATCAGTAAAACAGGATATACGCAAGTTTAAAATACTCAATACATGTTTTCCACATATATCTCATTAAAATTGGTTTATGTACCATTATATAAATATATACAAATTAGAGGTCGACCGATATTGGATTGTGCTGATTTGATAAGGTGTTGAAAGAAAGCTAGTTAGTCTGCCGATAGTTTTTTTTTTAGAATTGGAAGCCTATATTAAAAGTTCTTAGTCTTTTCTTCCAGTGATGGGGAGGGCCAGACACAGGCTACAAGAGTCCGAATTTAATTAAATTCCAGATGCACTTTAACTGGGGAGTCTTATTTTGAAATGTTTGCACTTCACCTCTTCCAGCTGCTCATTCAAACAAATAAGGGAAATAAAATGTGCACTCCTACAATAATCTATAACGTAATACAATATAAACAATTTAAAGTAAACATTGTCATATTTCATCAACACTATATCATCATCATCATCAGTTGATCATTAGTGATCGCTTGTCATAAATTTCCGGTATGGCTTAATGGTTGTAAACTGCTCTGCAACAGCTGGAAGCACCCTGCGTTCTTAGAGAAAATACAACAGTGCCACGTTTTCACTTTGAAGGATGCACCGCATGCATTTATTTATTTAAATCGTATTCTTTTGAAGTTTGATAATCACATTAGATCATATCGCAATTCCTGTCTTTCCGCCTCCAAATTTAAGACCTCTTTAGACTTTTGTTGTATAATTTAAGATATTTAAGACTTTTTATGACCTTAAATTTTGGAAAACTGAAGACATTTTTAGACTAACCCTGGAAAAATCCCCATACTTAGATTTTTAAGGGCATGTTTGTCACTTTCAGTTGTATTTTTGCCCCAAGCCTGACCCTGACCCGAACTCATACTTTTTAGTGTCTGTGATAGGGCATCTACCTCTGGTTTGAACTCAAACATAAGCTGGTCTCCAGTTAAGAAGTCCTCTTTTGGGAACAGCTGCATGTTTTCACAGATGTCCTCCACGTACTCAATGGGATCAGTCTGTAAAAGCAACACTGCGAGTACAATGTAAGTCCACACAAAGCAAAGTCCCCATCACCAACTCTTTGTTTAATTGGCTCTTGGTTAGGAACACAAAAATGCTGGAGGTAAACAACAAATCATTCATAGACTGACAGCAGTGTAAAAAGATCAACTGTTACCTGCTCCTGATAGTGGAATTCATTGGACACAATCTTTTGAATTTCCTCATATATTCTGCAGAAGAAAGATGCTTTAAAAGTTTGTTGAGAAGTCTTACCAGTTACATTCTTCAGTGTTGTGTGTGCTAAAGGTCTGCATAGATCCTCTTCAATAAAACTGGACACCAGACTAGTACATTTCTTGTAAAAGCCCTACCTTTGTTGGGGACCAAGAGTCTGAAGCATTTTCAAGTACTGGAACACCAGATGAGCAACCTGAATGAAGAAAACGAGCTGAACTATCACAGATGCTTTCATTTGGGCACTCAGGTTTAAAGTAATTGTGTCTGTTGTCATTTAGAATGGTAAAGGGTGTGTTTGTGCCTCAAAGGCCTTGTAATCCTATTTTACACACATCCAGCAATGCTGTATCTCAGCTTGTAATATGTATTTCTATAATTCCATTAAATGTGAAAAGTATATTATGTCATAAGGATGCTAGTAAATGTAGTGGATGTTTTCTGACACATTCAACAACATTAGTGTAGTTAGTCAATATTCCGATAGACTGATGACCTTTGCAGACCTCATAGAAGTTCTGGTAGCCCTCATCGGTCAGAGTGATGGAGATACTGAAAATTGAGTAGGTGGTGTTCTGATCAAAACCAGTTTCACTGTTTCCACCAAACAAAGCCAAAGCCCAGCACCTAGACAAAGAGATTCAGGTGTTAAAAAAAAAACAATTAACTGACATTTCAAAACAACATTCTTGCTATGTGTAGCGGCAAGTGACATGAAAGCAGAACCACAATGCCATTTACTAAAAACTACATCAAGAGAGAAGTGACTTACTTCCTCCTGAGTATGGAAAGGATACTGCCAGTTCCCTCATGACCAATCAGCCAAGCAATGTAATGCAGAGGCTTTACCCTGAGGACAGACATAAAGAGATTTCAGTAAGCATCATATGGTTTAAATACTAGGCCTCTGGAAATCATTACAGGCAAGCACAAACAAAATCAATATTTTAGAACTACAAAGCTCTTTTCTGAAAGTTACTTTTGTCAATATTTTTGGGACTGAACATCAGTTAAGGAGTTGCAAAAGCATTCAACTGAATCTCAATGTGGGTCACTGTGTTTTAGAGGCTACGAGGAACTAAAACTAAAGAGCTCGTGACTAGTTTACCTGTAATGCTTCTCTTGTGGTGGAAGAGCCCATGTGATAGTGAGGGCATGCACTTTTCTGACAGGCACCACTGTAACAAACATACAGTTGAAGTCAGAGGTTTACATACACTTAGGTTGAAGTCATTAAAACTCATTGTTTAACCATTCCACAGATTTAATATTAGCAAACTATAGTTTTGGCAAGTCATTTAGGACTTCTACCTTGTACATGACACGAGTCATTTTTCCAACAATTGTTTACAGACAGATTGTTTCACTTTTAATTGAATATCACAATTCCAGTGAGTCACAAGTTTACATAGACTAAGTTAACTTTGCCTTTAAGCAGCTTGGAAAATTCCAGAAAATGATATCAAGCCTTTAGACAATTGGCCAGTTAGCTTTTGATAGGAGGTATACTGAATTGGAGGTGTACCTCTGGATGTATTTTAAGGCCTACTTTCAAACTCAGTGCCTCTTTGCTTGACATCATGTGAAAATCAAAAGAAATCAGCCAAGACCTCAGAAAAAACATTGTGGACCTCCACAAGTCTGGTTCATCCTTGGGAACAATTTCCAATTGCCTGAAGGTACCATGTTCATCTGTACAAACAACAGTACGCAAGTATAAACACCATGCGACCACACAGCCATCATACCACTCAGGAAGGAGACGCATTCTGTCTCAGAGATGAACGTAGTTTGGTGCGAAAAGTGCAAATCAATCCCAGAACAACAGCAAAGGACCTAGTGAAGATGTTGGAGGAAACAGTTAGACAAGTATCTATATCCACAGTAAAACGAGTTCTATATTGACATAACCTGAAAGGCTGCTCAGCAAGGAAGTAACCACTGCTCCAAAATCACCATAAAAAAGCCAGACTACAGTTTGCAAGTGAACATGGGGACAACAATCTTACTTTTTGGAGAAATGTCCTCTGGTCTGATGAAACAAAAATTGAACTGTTTGGCCATAATGACCATCGTTATGTTTGGAGGAAAAAGGGTGAGGCTTGCAAGCTGAAGAACACCATCCCAACCGTGAAGCATGGGGGTGGCAGCATCATGTTGTGGGGATGCTTTGCTGCAGGAGGGACTGGTGCACTTCACAAAATAGATTGCATCATGAAGGAAAATTATGTGGATATATTGAAGCAACATCTTCAACATCAAATGGGCCTTCCAAATGGACAGTGATCCCAAACATACCTCCAAAGTTGTAGCAAAATGACTTAAGGACAACCATCACAAAGCCCTGACCTCAATCTAATTTGTGAAAATTTGTGGGCAGAACTGAAAGCATGTGCGAGCAAGAAAGCCTACAAACCTAACTCAGTTACACCAGTTCTGTCTGGAGAAAAGGGACAAAATTACAGCAACTTATTGTGAGAGGCTTGTGGAAGGCTACCAAAAACATTTGAATCAAGTTAATCAATTTAAAGGCAATGCTACCAAATACTAACAAAGTGTATGTAAACTTCTGACCCACTGGGAATGTGATGAAAGAAATAAAAGCTGAAAGAAATAATTCTCTCATTTCACATTATTAAAAAAAGATTTAGTGATCCTAACTGACCTAAGACAGGGAATGTTTTCTACGATTAAATGTCAGGAATTGTGAAAAACTGAGTTTAAATGTATTTGGCTATGTACTGACTTCAAATGTACAAGACATTAGTATTGTGTTAAAGGAACAGTTCATCCAAAATTAAAATTATTTTATCATTTACTCAACCTCATGTTGTTTCAAACCCATACTGACTTTCTTCTGTGGAAAAAAAGATGATAGGCATAATTTGGGTCTTAGTCACCATTCACTTTCAATGCATCTTTTTTCCATACAATGAAAGGGAATGGTGACAGACTAACATTCTGCTTAACTTCTCCTTTTGTGTTCCACGGAACACGGACATGAACTGTGACTTGAGTCACAGTTATTGTATCATCAGCACTCATAAACTGCCTATCCAAAACCACTGTAGACAGAAGCAAGAGCTATCTCTTGCCATGAAAAAATACTTTATGTAATATACCTCGGTAAAGTTTATTGAAGGCAGGTGTGTCAAAGGGATCCACTTGGCCTGAAAAATCCGGCTTTGGCTGCCCACTGAAAACATTGAGAAGTAATTGTTTAAGCACATTAACATCACATTTTACTCAACTCTAAATAGCACTTATGTTCCACTTACTTGTTGGGAACCTGACTGAAGATTTCTCTAACCCATTCCTCAAGAGTGTCAAGTTTCTCTACGAGGGAAAGACCAGAGGACACCTTCGAATCAACTAAATAAACTTTTCCATATTTTAAATATTTTTAAAATATTATAAATATCTCCATATCTCCACAAATTCCATATCCGAGTCAGGCTCTGCTTACATTACTTACCTTTGGACTGAACAGCTAAGGTCATATAGTGGGCAGAGTAGTACCTCTTCCAAAACTCACGCAGTCGCTTGTAAACATTGATGTTCTTTTCCCTAGGCTCAGTCTTCAGGGTCTGTGCATTTCCTGAAATACAAAAAGACTGCTTAATAAGCTGAAATAAATCTATAAATTTTCAGGAAAAAACTATGCTATAGAACAATTCAAGAGGTTTTATAAATTACTTAAAAGTAGGTTTGCAACTCAGAGATGGTTAAGTGTATGGAAGTATTTGACTTACCCCAACAGAACTTGCCCATGGGATGGTTGGGCTTTGCTAGGCTGCCAAAGAGCATTTCCTTTCGATGGGAATCTGAAGGCTTAGCAAGCTGATATTCTGTAACGAATACATAAGGCTGTTAACATGCTCTGTCTAGCTATCAAGACTTTTATAGGAACAGTTCACCCAAAAATGAAAATTCTCTCATTATTTAAGCTGAAAGTATACTTTGATTTTGACGCGAACGCACAGTGTCTGCATCCAGCCGAACGAGAGCCTGTCAAACTATACTTCATTTGACAGTGCGCGCGCACACAGGCAGTTGTCGCATGTGCGCTACGACTGTACAAGACAACAGACTACTTCTCTTTAGGAGTTTAAACTCAAAGATGTCTTTATATTCCTTCAGACTCGAGTTATAAAAATGCCAGGTATCTCCTGACCTCCTCGCACATGCACTCTTGACATGCATATCTACTGTTGTTGTTTTTACCTTCGTCTCCTGTTATTTACCGCCGATTACGTAGTCTTCCAGCATTTCTTCGTGATAGCAATGGCTCAAGCATGAGTTGCCACCTCGTGGATCGACTAATTAGTGCAAATTATTCCAGGCACATGCGCATTCTGCGCGTTAAAAGACGTGCGGTTAGAAAAATCTGGCAGCACCTGTTCAGTGCTCGAGCACTCTGCTGATGACAAGATTTGCACAACACGTTCTGTACGTGAATGCTCTGACCAAAGTATGCTTTGGGCTTTACTCACCCTCATGCCATCCCAGAAGTGTATGACTTTCTTCTGCAGAACTCAAATTAAGATTTTTTGAAAATATCTCAGCCCTGTAGATCTGTACAATGCAAGTTAATGGTAACCTAAATTTTGAAACTCCAAAAAAGCACATAAAGGCAGCATAAAAGTAATCCATATAACTCCAGTGTTTTAATCCTTGTCTTCAGAAGTAATCCAATCGGTTTTTGGTGAGAACATACCAAAATATAACTCCTTTTTCACAATAAATCATGACATCAGCATTCTCCTTGGTGATCATGATTTCAAGCTCAATAACACTTTCTAGTGCCATCTAATGCTGTGTATAAGCCAAGCTCCAGTAAGAGCAATCAAGCTTGAAATTATGATCGTGCCTAGAGACTGCAATGACAAGATGTACAGTGAAAAATAAGTTATATTTTGGTTTGTTCTAATTGCTTTAGAAGACATGGATTTATCCACTGAAGTCGAATGGATTATTTTTAATGCTGCCTTTGTGTGCTTTGTTGAGCTTTAGAGTTTTGGTCACCATTCACTTACATTGTATGGACCTACAGAGCTGAGATATTCTTCTTAAAATATTCGATTGTGTTCTGCAGAAGTCAGGCAGTCAAATCCGGTACAGCATGAGAGTGAGTAAATGAGAGGATTTTCATTTTGGGGTGAACTATTCCTTTAAATCTAGAACTGAAATTTCACTCACCACTGTCCACAGCCTCAACCTCTCGATCAATGGCGTCTTCAATCATAAGGGGACAGATGAAAAACTGAGCCCATCTGAGACAAAAACAACGATCACACTCTGATAATGGTTTTGTCTGGTCAAAGCTTAAAGGGATAGTTCACACAAAAATTACATTTCTGACATCACTCACCCTCATGTTGTTCAAAAAGGAGACGTTAGGCTGAATGTTAGCTTAAGTCACCAGTCACTTTCAATGTATGAAAAAAACATATGCAATGAAAGTGAATAGTAACTGAGGCTAACATTCTACCTATCATCTCCTTGGAAGAACGATCATATGGGTTTGAAACAACATGAGGGTATTTTCGTTTTTAGGTCAACTATCCCTTTAATACATATAAATAAATGTATTTGTTTTAAAGCTCTGGGTTCAGAAAATATTCAAAAGAGGGGCATTGAAGTGTGAATTATGACAATTGCACTCAAAAAGAGACAAAGAGACCGTCATTCAAAGGTAAGAGCTGATGTGATGGGATCACATCTTTAGAGCTACTTCACCTGTCAAGGGCCTCTTTGAAGCGTTTCCTCTGCACGTCAAATTGGAAAATGGTTCTCTCGCAGTCAGTGGAGGCATTATCACTGCCACCATGCTTTTTCAAGAACGCATCAAAGCCATTCTCAGAAGGGTACTTCTCACTGCCCATGAACACCACTGAGACGTGAAAGAGAGGGATACAGTCAAGTAAACAATGTCTAAGAATAAACTGCTATAGTACCGCAGAATGCTTGCAGGTGTGACGTACTGTGCTCTAGGAAGTGTGCAAGTCCAGGCAGGTCATTAGGGTCACTGAAACTCCCAACGCCAATGCAAAGGGCAGCTGCAGACTGATTTCAGAAAAACATTGTCAGACTTACTGAAAATTCAGTCCATTTATTAACCCTCATGTTGTTTCAAACATGTATGATTTTCTTTCTTCCATGGAACACAAACTTAGATTTTATGCAGAATGACAGTCTCAGTCACTATACAATGAAATACAATGTCCTTTTGTCTCCCACAGATGATAGAATCTCTTTATGGTTAGAAACTAAATAAGGATGTAAATGATGTAAATGATGACAGTTTTCGTTTTGGGGTGAATTATCCCTCTTCAATACACAGATAATGGTTCAAATCACCTTTTGCTATTCATTACTGACCAATATACAAACCTGTTTTTCACATCCCTTTTTCTTCTTATTGTCATCATCCTCATCCAGCTCTTCAAAGTCACTGTCCTGACTGTCCCCTTCCTCCTCAGACTCTTCATCTGTTCCCTCCCCTGAGTCTTCCTCCTCTTCCTCTGCCGCCTCTTCCTCCTCTGAATCTTCTTCTTCCTCCTCATCTTCAGCTTTCCCATCTAAACTGCTCAGATCAGAGATCAAAAGAGCCCTCAGTCCATTACTCAGCTCAATGAATCTGGAAGAAAAAGAGAGAACATATTTTGGAAGCTGGATTAGCTCTTAAAGAGATAGTTCAGCCAAAAATTATAATTAACACTGCAATTAGAGTGAATGGTGACTGAGGCCTTTCAGTGTAAAATCCCCTTTTATGATTCAAAGAAATAAATCATATGGGTTTACAATAGGGTGCTGACAGGATGGTCATTTTTATGCAAACTATCCCTGCGCAAAGTACATACATATGTAACAAGATCTTGTGTTTTACCTGTACGATCTCATTTTTTGTTTATGCCATATCCTTCAGTATCATATCATTCATTATGTAAAATGATCCATTAAAAGTTTTGACATGTTCTAACTTGAAACTGTAAACCACTAGTCCAGGTACACAGTGTCCATTCACAGTGCTAAAATGATATGGTTTAGGGTTATGTGAATCTGTGGACTGTACCTGTATTGCTTGGGATCACTTGGAGATTTTATAATTTGAGGATCCCCTTGGTTATCATCTCCACCACCTTCTCCTGGAGGTGCGTTCGGGTCTCTGAGTGGTTGTTGTTGTTCACCCCGGTCTGGACCGGCAGACTGAGCCAAGCTGCTGGCCGCAGCACATTTAAACTTGTTTGTCTGGGGCATCTTCAGCAATTCTGACACTTTAGCCCTGGAGTGAAGGTGAAAGTGACGCTTTAAGACCCTGTTACAAAGCAGGGGAGACGTATGCGTCGTCTTGAACAGAGCAATATTGATTTTGTTTTGGTATTTATTAGAACAAGGTGTCACTATAAACACATAAATATATGCAGCAGTCGATGGCACATAAATAAAAGAACTCGTCTGATAGACCTGATTGTCGCTTTTTAACTTAACGTAATGTGTAACTTTAAAGTTATAACTATGTATCTTTATATCAAGCTAACGGTCTTGTACTAAACCATCACACAAGCTCCAATTGATATGCAACCGGTTTAGATTTTTTCCCTAGCAAAATGTATGCAGATAATCGGTGGTCAAGCATTTTTCGAGAAGACAAAAACATGTTTCATTGCTACAATAAAGCTAATACATAACTGTTACACAGTTGCACTGACACTTCCGACTGATACAATTTAAAATTTTCTAAAAAAATATTTGACTTGCTCGCCACGGTCAATACACTGAGTAAATGTAAATGACGATACGTCTAAGTACGATTAAGCCCTAACATTACTTATCAAAGTTAGTTAAGTTTCATCAGTCTCATACCTCGTGTTCTAATGATGGGTCAGCCTAACTTACAACAATCAGCCAGTCACTGTTAGGTTGAGTCTATGCAACAAGGAGAGCCCTGATTCGTCAAAAATGATTCACGTAGGAAAACGAGGCTCTCTGATTGGTCAAATTATTTTTCTTCTTCTTTTTGAACTTTAACGGCGATTGGCAACCATCAGTTGGAGCGTTATCGTCATCTATCGAAACTTCATCTTCTTTCTTCTTGCATGGTTAGCAATCTATAATGCCCTCTACTCTTAACATTGATGAAACTCTCCCTTCCCTTAACCCCGTCTCCACCGACGCTGTGTTCAGCTCCTCCGGTGTACACACCAGGCCCCTCCAAGCCCAATAGGAAGGGGGAGAAAAGAAAAGAAATAATAATATAATAGTAATAAATCAATAAATAAAAAACATTCCTTTCCCCCTTCTATTTATTCTTTAGATTCATTTATATCCTTTCCACTAAAATAGTTTCATTTAAAAACTGTGACAAGCTCCGACCAATTCCTTTAATCGAGGATCGTTTTAGATTAAAATCTTAACTCCATGCCCTTTTAATCTTTCTTTAAGTGATTCTCTTTCTCTTCTGTCTGCATTGTAGAATAGCATCCTCCACATTCTCTGACTCCCTACAATACTTACAGGTTCCATCCTGATGCTTACCTATTATTACTAGCATCCCATGTAACCCACAATGTCCTAATCAAAGCCTTGTGCATATTCTCTCCTCACTTTTACTTCCACCTAATGATTTTTCCGTTCCCACCTTACATTGCATTTCATAAAATTGTCTCCCTTTCAACTCAGTCTCCCATCCCTCTTGCCATTTTTGCATCAGTACCTTTTTAATTAAGTTTTCCATTCCATCTTGCTAACTGGCACTTCTACTTCTGCTCTCTCCCTTTTTAATGCTCTTTTTGCTAAACTATCAGCCTCTTCATTTCCCTCAATTCCCATATGCACTGGCACCCATGTAAAACAAATGTGAATCTCAGAGCTGACTATCCTTGATTGCATTTGAATAATTTCATACACCAAATCTTGCCTACTTTTAGATGAGTAATGTTTAATAGACTGGAGAACAGATACAGAATCAGAGCAAATCACCACATTTCCTGGTCTGATTTCCTCTACCCACTCTAATGCCCATATCACTGCCATCATCTCTACTGTAAACACTGCCAAATGATCTGTAGTGCGCTTATACACTTCAACCTGTCTGCTTGGAGCCAGTGTGCCCAGATTCAGGATCTTTTGATCCACACACACAGCCAAATATAATGTTTGCTTGATAAAGATTGTCCTTCCCTTTTTTCTTGATACGTTTCTAACACTGAAAGATCTACTTAGGGTACTTTCAATATCCATAGAGGACTAAGTGGCCAAATAACAGTTGGACTAAATTCCCTCCCACACATACTTAATTCTTCTGCCAGCCTATTACCCATCCATCCAAAACTTGACATTCCTCTGGGCTCTCTTTCCCAACTATCTCTTAATATCTTCTTTGTTGGGTGAGTGTCACATGACCTTTAAGATCAATCCAATATGTATACTTGTAATGCTGCAACTGGGGTCATCCTAAAAGCCCCACAACATACTGAGCGCTTGTGCTTGTATAACGTTATTTAGTAACGTTTTTGATGCTGATCCATATGCCACACACCCGTAGTCCAAAACTGATCTCATTAGGCCCAGATATATTGTTTTCATAGATTCCCTAGCTGCACCCCAATCAATTCCAGTCAGACGCCTCATTACATTAACTACCTTTTTACATGTCTCTTTGATTTTCTTTATATGATCTGCCCATGTCAATCTTGTGTCAAACTGCATACCTAAAAACCAGAACACCCACACTCTTTCCAATAAATGTCCATACAATTTTAAATTTAAGTCTTCTTTTCCTTGTGAAAATTGTTTTAGTTTTATTAACAGAGAATTTAAATCCCCATTTCAAAGATCATCTTTCTACCATCCCAGATGCCTCTTACATCTTCATCAAATATCCAGTATTTCTGCCTCTTCCATAGTGCACCATAATCATCAGCATATAAAGACCGACCTATGGATGGATCTATTTCATCAAACAAATAATTTATTATAGAGAAAAGTTTAGGACTAACAACACTCCCTTGAGGTGTGCCATTCTCCACAGTATATTTATTTGATAGTGTCCCACCTAATCTTACCTGGATTGATCTTCCATTAAAAAAAAATTCTTTATCCATTCCTTCATCCTACCTGACACACCTAATTTACTTAACCTGATCCCTACACCTTCCTTCCAAACCATATCATAGGCCTTCTCAACATCAAAGAATATAGCTACCACTGATTCTTTACTGCTTTGGACTTTCCTTACTGCTGATTCGAGATTCAGTATTGGGGCCCATGGTCCCTCTCCCTTTCCTAAATCCACTCTGATATTGTGAGACCAGCCCTTTACTATTATATTAACTGTCTCAGCTTTACCCTTAACTGTTCCTTAAATTCTTTTCACTCTGCTTTCTCAAACCATCATTTATTCACAGGAGCACATGATTCCACCACATTCTTCATTAATATTTTGTCGTGATAAATAGGACCCAGATGCAGAAGTAAAAATATAACAAGGTTTAATAAATGAGAAGTAGCACAAACAACAGATCAGTCCAGAGATGAGGTGGGAGAAGATGATAGTGAAGGACACTGATGGCGACAGCTGCAGCAGGGAGAGAGTAGAGGTAATATTCCACTGTGTGTAATGGCAGAGACTGGAGCAGAGAGAAACATAGGTGAGTGATCCGGTAAATGGAGGGGAGAGAAATGGCTGGAGCACAGGAAAAAGGCAAAAATATCCAAACCGAGAAAACAAGAGAAAGGCGTGAGAAACACGAGTAAACATGGCACATAACATGAGAACGATACAATACTGAGCTCACACAAAAGGGCTGCATATAAGGGAAAGAGAAGATAGTGTGCAGGTGCTGAGCTAATCAAGCAGCGGCTGGTAATGAGCATTGCTGGCCAATGCTGCTGCGTGATTAACCCTGCACCTGCAACAACACGAGGGAGACACACAGAAACAAACCGACAGAATGAATCCTTCCATGATATTTTTGGCATAATATTGGATAATGGACACTCCCTATAGCTAATTCCTCATATACATCCCAGTCACATTTACTTGCAATTTCCATTGAGGCCAGTGTAAGGTCTATTGCATTCTCTTTGCATGTTACGGTGTTTATTCAAGTTCCTTTCCCATTATTCAGACATACCAGTCCTTTCTCCTCTAGCATATTCTCTATTATTTGCACATTTGAATCTGTTCTTCCTCCTCCCAAAGTATACTGTTAGCATTGATGTCCCCATATAACACTATTACTATCCTGCCCTTCTATTTGTTCAAGTTTCTCAATATCTATTCTCTGACATGGATTCTAAAAATTAACTATCACTAATACCCCTTCTTTACACCACACTTCCACAACAATGTATTTTAATTAATCCCCTATACCCAATACTCTATACCGCATGCCCTGCCTAATAAATGTTGCACACCCACCTCCTCCACCCTATCTTCCCTAATGGATTTATAATCATGTACTACAAAATCAAAATTTGGTTTCAACCATATTTCACAAACACAAAAATGTGCGGGGTGCTTGGCATATTTACAATAAACTGCTTAAACTCTAGTCCATTAGCAAACAGGCTCCGAGCATTCCATTGTAAGATTGCCACCATCCAAAGTATCAACAAATACATGTTTCCTGCTCAGACTGAGTAGCAAGATCTTCCCTCACCTTTTCCCATGTCAGTCCTTTTATTTACAGATGGCGTTCTGCTGCTATTATAATTAGCTTTATTTTCTCTGTTTTTGACTTTACCTCTGCTGTACCGTTTATTACTCCTGCAATAAAGGTCACAAGTTTTCTTTTATCAATCATCTTCATGACTTAATTTCCAATCCTCCTGCTGTTTCCTCCTGTTCCATGTTTTACTTCTGGCCTCCATTTACTTGTGTTTATTTCATAAATTTTTAACTCCAGAGAAACCCCAGTAATCACCCCTCTAATTCTTTGGATTCTTCTTACAGTGTGCTGTCAACCCGCAACTTTAAACATCCCCATTTCTTTTATTTTCAGGGCTTTCTCCATTTGAATTTTATTTGAACAGCAAACTTCAAAATTCCCATCCCTCAGCACTCTTGCAGACTTTATCTCACCTAGTTGATTTTTTTGGATTGATGTAAGTTTGATCGGGTTTATTGCCTTAATTCCACCCAACTCTTTTAATCTCACTATCACTTTAAATCTTTCTCCAGCATATCTCCTTTGCACTTCATTCTTGTTAAATCTCTGTGGATTGCCATCACCAGGCGTGGGGATTAACGGATTACTTGTAACTGTGTTAGGTAATCAGGATACAAAAATAGGTATCTGTAATCCGTTACAGTTAAATAAACCCCCATCATAATCAGATTAGAGTTACATTAAAAACAAATTGTGATTACTGTCAGGATTACAAGTTTTAATTTCTGACAAAAGAAATAGTGAATTTTCTTGACAAAGTGATACAGAGAGCTGTTTGTTTAGAGCAGTGTTTCCCAACCACTGTGCCATGAAAGACTGTCAGGTGTGCCATGGAAAATTATTAAATTCCACAAAATAAATAAATGCATGAAAAAAAAAAAAATTTCAGGGATCCAAACTCCTCACCTTTCTGAGAAATTCGCCATTTTGAAACCATAATCGGTCACTTTTGTGATTGTGAAGAGCATTGATTAATGTGCAAAGTGAGTGATATTTATATGCGTTAAGGGTCACATGACTCGCGTCATCACTGCAGAATACATTGAAGTCTATGAAGTGACGCACTTTACACCAAAGTGTTTTTCACACACACGTTTCTGCTTCACCTATAATGTCTTTGAGAGTACTAAGCAACAAGAAATATTTAAAAACTGTCCAAATTTGTGAAGAGACATTGAATGTCTCACAATTTCTTTTAATGAAATATTACCTTATCGTTTACGAATATCAGAGACCCCAGTTATTGAACTAATTTAAATTCACCAAGAAACATAAACGAGTCCTTTTATTACTTTCTGCTATCAAAACAACTGCAAGCTTTTTTTCTCTCTTCCAAATACATGTTTTCAATGTTTATTGTGCACACCTCCCGCTTTTTTACGTGGCAAACTCGTAAAATCGCCCCTCTGTGATGCTTTCTGCAACTCGTCATGTGGAGGGCAGTGCGGTGCTTGATGCTGACGTTGAACGGAGCGTTGACGCCTCGACTCAACTCATGTGAAATGCACTTTACAATGACGAAAGAACATTATTGAAACTCAAAATTATTATTATTTGTCTATTATTGTGGTCTTTTCTGATAAAAGTCATGCTCAGCAGTTTAAAAAGGCTACTGTAGGAAAATGATACTGTAGATCTGCTTTGTGTTTATAATTCTTATAATGAAGTCAGTAGATTTGTAGCCATGCAAGTTTTAATTAAGGAGAAGGATGTTATTGAAACTCACTATTATTGTTGTCTTTTTGGATGAAAAATAATGCTCAGACTGAAGGAAGACTATAGATCTGCTTTGTTCTTTTAATTCTTAAACACTATAAAGTCTCTTGGTAGATTTCGGTCATGAATGACTCAAAATCATTCACTGACTCACTCATAGCACATAAGACGCTCATTTGTCGCCATCTAGTGACATTTCCAGAAGGGGTCACTGAATGGAGCAGGAATAGCTGCCAATACTGACACGATTTGTGCATTATTGCTGGTACGGCATAGACATCCCCTGGTTTGCATGGTTGCAAATGCAAACTGTACTATATTAGCCAGGACGTCCTGTATGTTGTTCTATTCCATACTGAAGCTGAAAAAATTACCCCTCCCCAGGTGTACAGTACTTAAACCATCATCATTTAAGAAAAAAAAGTTTTGAATGCAACAACAAGACAAAAATCAATTGAAAATATACCCCTGGAAAACCTGCTATGACTTTGTCTCCTTATTCACCTCCTATGATTTTGCATCCCTGATCATTATTAACAAACCAAATTGTACACATAGGTACCAAATTAATTGAAAATGTGTTTTAAGTTCTTAGGAAAGAAAGTTCAGTGAAGAATTTATCTGATTTTGATAAATTATTGTTAAGAACAGTTCAAATGTCTGGGTGAGGGAGTAGACATTCTGGCAAATGTAACATACGCAGCATTTCTAGTAATTATGAATAAGTAATTGAAAAGACACACTAAAAGTTTAAATCTGTTTTGGTCTATTCTTTAAAACTAGATTTTGTTTCCTTTTTGAATCAAAACTTTTTTCCTCTTTAAAATCCTCCTTAAACAGTTAAACTGTTAGCTGGTGATGTTTATCTTTGGATCATGAGCAAGCAGAGGAAAGACACTCTCCAGCAATAATAATGACGATGATGATGATGATGATATGATCTACCTACTGAATACAGTCTGAAGTTAATAAATAGTGCAAATTACAATTGCCTATACACACTAACTACAATACATGGTAGAATTACATTATGCAGTGTTTTTGAATCTGAGGTATATCCTATCAGATTTAGTTTAATGTTTACCAAGATATAATTCAGTGCATCTGTTCTGATTATATTTGCTTTATGAGATTTTTTTTTTCTGTAGCAAACAGTGAACTCACCTGATTACATTAAAAATACTGAGTTGTTCGACGTCAACAGCTCATTTTCTGTTTTCTTGGTAGGGTGCAGTGTCAGTGTTTCTTTTCCTTAGATATAATAACAGCTACAGCAGTACTCATAATATTACTCAAGCATGTTCTATTTGCATTCAAGGCATAATTTAAAGTTTTAGAGATCACATTGATTTTATCTTGGCTAGTTCGTTTTCGGCTAATGGCTTTGAAAATCCGATTGGTCAAATTCACAATTAAGGTGAACAGAAGTATGATGCCGCCGTCAACATTAAATTAGCAGAAAACTTTTGTAAAGTCATCATGTATTATCTGGCTGTCAATTACTACAGTGAGTGTGAGATTCTAATATCCTAATTTGTAAATTCAATGTATGTATATGCCTACACACTGATGTTACAATTACAAAGATGGATGAATGGTTGGATGTCAGACAGAGACAAACAGACAGACAGACAGACAGACAGACAGATAGATAGATAGATTTACATGGATTATAATGATGATGCGTCTAAAGGCTAATTTATACTTACTGGGCGAAAAGGCTTCGCTTAGTTCGCCTACAAATGATGACGAAATGCATTGCAAGTGACATTTAAATGCAAATGACGAAAAGTGATCTTTTTGTTCTGCCATGGTGTTCGTTTGGTTTGATTTCTCCAGTTCCCGCACATCTCTGAAATTCTTGACCCAAGAGAACTCGGGTGGTCGAAGATCGTTGATGATTGGTTGAAACTATTAGTGGGTGTGGTATGGACGTGAAGCTTTTTCAATCGCACGTGCCCAGCTGAGGAGCTGTTACCTAGGTTACTGTCGTTAAAATTTATAACTTTGAAGCCTGTCTCTCAGAGATTGTGTGGAAGTATACTTTTTTCATGATTTGCAACACAAACTATACAAGGACAGCACGGCCACGACAAATGAGTGGAGAGAGATTTGAGTTTTTAAAAGTGAAAGAGGCTGTGACAATTGTAATAAAATAAAGAAGCGGCACAGCGCTAAAGTGGCGGTCCACAGAGAGAAAAAACCTGCATTATTGGCTTTACTTGTGGTGGGAACAGTACGTTAAACACCGTGACATAAACGAACTAATTTAAGAAAGACATCGCGCGTAGTATAAACGGCGGCATCGTTCGCCTAGGGTGCTTTAGTTCGTCCAGGAGAAAAAAGTATAAGTATTCTTCCAAAGTATAAACCAGGCTTAAGACTGAATAATAGCATGACTACTAATATATATACAACATACAATGTGCAATATGTTAAACCTTGAGAAAATAATGGCAAATGATCCATGGAAATGTAATTGAATATATCAGATACTGTCACGATTCACTGTTGTTTGCCTTGTGTTTTGCCCTGTCATCTGTACCCCCGGACTACACTTCCCATAATTCCCTGCCCGGCTCACTTACAGCTGTTCCCTATTGTTCTCACCTGTGTGTCATTTACCTCGTTTATCCCTGTATATATATATATATATATATATATATATATTGCCCTGATGTCTATGTAACCTTTGTCAGTTGTTATATGTATATGTGTTTTGACCTCCTGTTTATTGACAAGTTCCAATCGTTGATGTTTCTTTGTTCCCGTGTTTTCCCCTTGTGGATGTTTTCTTTGTTCCTGTGTTTACCCCATTATTCTGTACTTTGTTTATTTTATTAAATACTGTTTTGCCGCACCTAGATCCAGCTCCCGCGACTTCTTTCCTAACGTTACAGAACAACAGACCGCAAAAAATGGATCTAGCGGCATACTTCACGCAATCTATCTATAAGGGAGTATTCTCATTTCTGCTCCACTGTTGCCGTCCACACAGGATTTGATGATGAAATCCTGAAATCCATTTACAGAATCGGACTCCCAACACACCGGTGGAGGGAATTGCAGGAGACTGGAGACTACACGTGGGAGGAATATGTAATTCTAATCTTAGAGACACTCGCTTCAGAGGATCCTCATCTCTCAATCCTGGTTCCGGTTTCCGAGACTTCCACACCTGAGTCCGCTCCACTCCATGTCACAGGCACGCCTCAGCCTGCTCCATGTCACAGCCATACCTCAGCCTGCTCCATTCCATGTCACAGCCACATCAGTCAAATCTGAGTCCGCGCCACGTCATGTCACAGGCACGCCTCAGCCTGCTCCATATCACAGCCACGCCTCAGCCTGCTCCATTCCATGTCACAGCCACATCAGTCAAATCTGAGTCCGCGCCACGTCATGTCACATCCACGTCCATGTCAGCTCCACGCCATGTCGCAGTCCAGCCTTCTGCAACTCATTGCTTCAAGCATTCCGCGGCCCCTGTCTCGAAGCCCTTTACGGCCCTTATCTCCAAGTTGAATTATTTGCCACTGATATCGGTGCGTAGGGCCACAAAGACCCTTCCCCACAAACTCTCAGAGCCCACGCCTGCCACGGCCAACGAGCCAACGCCCACGCCTGCCACAGCCAACGAGCTGGAAGCTTCGTCTGTCCCATTGCCAGCCTCGTCCGTCCCAGAGCCAGCGTTACCTATGTCGGACTCCCGGAGGAGAAGAAAGACTTCCGTTCCCGAGTCTCAGTCCATGCCCATGACCACAGAGGTCGTTCCCAAGTCTCAGACCATGCCCACGACCACCGAGGTCGCTCTCGAGACTCTGCTCATGTTCACGACCACTGAGGTCATTTCCCGGTCATCCTGGACTCTTAGCCTTGAGCCTCCCATGGCTCTGCCTTCCACGGCTCTGCCCCTCGAGCCTCCCACGGCTCTGCCTTCCACGGCTTCGGTCCACATCCGCTATGGTCTCTTTGGTCTCCGGCTTCATCTTGGCCCTGCCTCCCATACCAGCCTTCCTTGGGCATCAGAAGCCACCCACTGGGGGGTGCTATGTCACGATTCACTGTTGTTTGCCTTGTGTTTTGCCCTGTCATCTGTTCCCCCTGGCCTACACTTCCCATAATCCCCTGCCCTGATCACTTCCAGCTGTTCCCTATTGTTCTCACCTGTGTCATTTACCTCGTTTATCTCTGTGTGACATGTCTATATAAACTTTGTCAGTTGTTATATGTAAGTGTTTTGACCTCCTGTTTATTGACCAGTTCCAATCATTGATGTTTGGGCAAAAATCTTATTCTTGATAATTTTTGTATTGTTTTCCTGTAAAAATATCTAAAAATCCTTAAACACCAATCTGATTTATATTGTTTTAGAAACAACACTGCATAAGATGTTTAGGTTTTTCAGAGAATATATTTTTAACATGTGTATTTTGTCTTACTGTACTGGCAGAGATTTTATAGTCAAAACAAGTGAAAAAAAAAAAATCTACCAGTGCTGAAGTAATCCAAAGTATTTAAAATACGTTACTGACCTTGAGAAATCTAACAGAATACGTTACAAATGACATTTTACAGCATGTATTCTGTAATCTGTAGTGGAATTCATTTCAAAGATAACCCTCCCAACCCTGATTATAGCTCACCAGTATAACGCTCCACTTGTGGTGGTCATGGATGCATTCATCAGCCTCTCTTCACAGGATATCTGTAGGTAATTAAATAGCAAGGAATTAGGTTCAAAAGGACACTTGAGCTCTGCTGCAAGATGCTGTCATATTAGCAGACTTAATGTTCTCAATAATAAAAGTCTGTCAGCAAAGATTCACTGAAGCCATTTCAAATAAATCGCATGTCTCTGAATAGAAGAGTTGAAAGAATATTTTAAAATAAACCATACCCTTTGAATTACTATCAAAGAAATACTGTATGTTTGTATGTATCTGTAATGTTAGGAATGAAGTCACAGGAGCTGGATCTAGGTGCGGCAAAACAGTATTTAATAAAATAAACAAAGTACAGAATAACTTGGTAAACACAGGAACAAAGGAAACATCAAAGATTGGAACTGATCAATAAACAGGAGGTCAAAACACATACATAAAACAACTGACAAAGTTTACATAGACATCAGAGCAATATATATATATATTGCCCTGATGTCTATATATACACACAGGGATAAACGAGGTAAATGACACACAGATGAGAACAATAGGGAACAGCTGGAAGTGATCAGGGCAGGGGATTATGGGAAGTGTAGGCCAGGGGGAACAGATGACAGGGCAAAACACAAGGCAAACAACAGTGAATCGTGACATATCAAAGTTCTTACTAGAAAAAAAAAGAAATTATGATCCAACGTGAATTTTCTTGATAAAAATATGATAGTGCCTGGTAACATGTGCATGTAAAATGGCTAGAAAATAGCATTTTAGCTTAGCGTAAAGATGACAATTTACAAGGTTTATTTCTACTTCAGACTTCTCTGTCTGCTCGTATGAATGTAACACATCATAAAGTATTTCACCGCTGTTCAAATGCACTTTGGATCGCATCATTTATATGGATAAATGTTTTCCATCTGAAAGGACTAAATATTAAATGAAACAAATGACAATAAAATGCAAAGTAATCTCTTCAGTAATCAAAATACTTTTTGAATGTAACTGTATTCTAAATGATTTAAACTGTAACTGTAGTGGAAACAGTTACTTATATTTTGTATTTTAAATACGTATTCCCGTTACATGTATTCTGTTACTCCCCAACCCTGTCTATAATACCATCAATAAGCGGTAAGAGTAGATTTCAGAATACTTTCTCTGACAAATCACCTCGTTGCTGCATTCGTGGATTAGACCTATTAGTTTGCACATGCATCTAATGTGATGTATTCAATTAGTTCTAGAGACTACTGAGAGTGAGAGAATTGGAAAATGGCGTTTGGTTATTTCTTAGAACAGGTGATCTGGGCTTCGTAATTAATTCTGCTTATTTGTTTCTGAATTTTACCATTTGAAAGCTTTCTGAGTGGAGATAATCATATTCATTGGATCCCCTGTATAATCTTGTGTGGGTATTACATGCCCGTAAACACATTTTCATTGTTCAATGTAACAGTTCAATGTAATGTATGGCTGCAGCTCTATCCGTCAGTAGGGGGAGCCCTCGTCATGGCCTATTTTCTGCTTCATGTTCTCTGTGCCTACATTAATGTAATTTTTAAGATTTCAAGTATGGTGATTCACATAAGAGATGATATCCCTCTGAGCACGCCTCCTGTTATATGAAATGCTCTATCCCAATATTTTGAGTTTGGGCCTGTGATCTAGAATGCTTTTTTTTTTTTTTTTTAAACCAGGCCTTTTGACAGGAAATCACTGAGGTTAGAATAGAGAAAAGCACCAACACATAAACAAAAAAGACACTAGAAATCATTTTTGCAAGAATTTCTTAATGTTAATGACGATAACAGCATTTCCTTGAGAATTTCCCAATGACACTAAATAGGTTTGATTCACAAAAACAGTAATAATTGTGCAACAAACCTCTTAATAATCCTGAATGGTTTAATTGAAAGGTTTAAGACTATACATTGCAAATGCTGTATTAACACCCTCACTGATTTTGAACTAAAGTTAAATGTGCATCATTCTTTAAGAAATGCTCTGGGTTCAATACAAGTTAAGCTCAACTAACAGCATTTGTGGGATAATGTTGATTACCACAAAAAGTAATTTCGACTCATCCCTCCTTTTCATTGAAAAAATAAAACATTTGAGTTACAGTGAGGCACTTACAATGCAGTAAATGGGGGTAAACATTAAAATACTACTTCAAAATTATAGTCACAAAACGTATACAATATGCATTGTAACATGAATTTAGTGTTCTAAAATTGCTTGCTAACTTTTTTCTGTGTAAAGTTATTTTAACTTATTTTTGCTATGATGGTGTAACGCCTTAAACCCTAAAATGACCATAAAAAAGAAAGCAAAAATGGCAGTAACAGTAAGACACTTACAATGGAAGTGAATGGGGCCAATAAACGCAAAAATACATATGTTTCGCCACAAGATGTAAACAGTATGTGAACATGATTTTAGGAAGATAAAATTACCTTATCTGTGCAAAAATATCCAATATTACAACTTTGTTGTCCTGACAACGAAACCCTGTATTCCCAGATAAGGTTAGATAGCGATTTTGTCACACTAATATCTTGTGAACACGTATAATGTTTACATCTTGTGGCTATAGTTTTAAACAGTCTGTATATTAATGTTAATGAACTGGCACCATTCACTTCCAATATAAGTGCCTTACTGTGACCGCTTTTTTTTTTTTTTTTTTTTAATAAACGAGGGGCGGGTCAAAATAATTTTGTGTTCATCAACAATATGCCACAAATGCTGCTGATTGAGTTTAACTTGTATTGAACACGGTACACTCCTTAAAAATGGGCGTCATAATTTAAAATACAGTAGTTTGTTAAAAAAAATCTGAGAAAATGCAGTGGTGATCTGTAAGTAATCACGACAAGCCATTAAAATCAACTGTGAAATCTATACTTTTAAAATGTATGTTTTAGCACCTTTTTGTACAGACCCTTAAATGGGTTCTAAAATAGCACCATTCATTCACTGCACTTAATCCACACAAGAGTTTACATGGGGACTCCAAAGGAAAGGTTCCCATGGCAACTGATTTATATCCTAATTAAAATGGGAGGGTAGTTTAATTAGCTTAACATTGGTTATTGCTCAAGGCCGACCGTCCTTGGAGGAGGTCCATTTGCGTCAGGCATATGCCAGAGGTGCACCTAACTAAATGGTAAAAGCACCTGTGGATCCAGATACCCCCCCTCCTCCCAAGCACCTCAGTGTCAGCTACGCCCTTCATCGTCTGATTCCTACAGCTGTGTAATTAATGACCATCTTAAGGCTAAATGAGCCTCAAATGGTCCGACCACCAGATTATATCTCGCAATTTCTTTATTTTTTTCAGGAAAAATGACACCTCTAATTGTGATTCCCGATTGTTACAAATTAAGACATTTGCTTTAGTCAGACTCTGTGTTGTTGTTTTTTCTGAGGGGGATTTATAATTGAATGAGAGTGCTTGAAGTGATTTGTTAATTATTTAGAGGTGCTGAAAAACATGTAAATCCCTAATACAATCATTTCTCAAACAAAGCTAATCTTTTGTAATAATATTACATACATTTACTTGCCTAAATTGAAAGCGTGCATGGCTATTTTTAAGAACAGAGAGATTTAATTGTTTATTTGATGACAGTTGAAAGATCCTTCAGGATCTGGCACTCGTTTTCAGAGATGGTTGGGTTTCTGGACCCCATTACTATCCTGTCAATCATCATGCCCTCTTCCACCTCACCGTGTGATGGCTGCAGAAAGAAATCTCATACATCAAGACTAACTAATTTAATAGCATATAGCAAGGCAGTGTAAAAGTCTCTCATAATTTCAACCCCGCAATGTCCATGAAGGTGTGTTTACATTTTCTCTTCAAAGGACCATTTCTCTGTTAAAAACTCTTGCACCAATTTGATGGAGAAACACTGCTTTAATCACCTTTAACAGGCTTTTGAAGAGAAGCTGCTGTCACAAGCTAATTCACTGGAACATTTTCAGATCTAGCACTGATCTGTGTGACGGCATTAAAGATTTTTTGTTCTTGAGATCTTCAGGAAAATGCTTTAATGCTCAAAGGCACATAGAGCTGCTGAGAGTATTAACTAGCTTTAGCTTAGATTCTCTGTTACCTGTGGGAAATTTACAATGAAGGAAAACTAAAGTCGATATGCCTGTGTGTGCAGAATATTACTCTAAATTTCGAGGTTTGGGGTTTTCAGGTGTACAATTTTTCTGACAGTATAAGATATTGCATGCTTTAGTTGTAATGCGGCTGAGGCTTTGAGAATATTCCACTATAAACAATGATAATCTGATAAGACATCTTATGTATTTATGTATAGCACTGTCAAATGACAAACTCATTAGAGCAATTAACTGGTGATTTATAGGATAATTAATTGGTTGTATGATAAATCAACACATGTGAGCAAGTCAGCATTGTTCATTCTCACTTCCAAAATAAGCAACATGCACAAATATGAAACGCCACATTATTGTGCAATAGCAGATGGCACTATGTTTCCATGGTAACCAGAATAAGGTTTCATTAAATTGTTAGGGCCCTAATACCATAAGGAATGATGAACAAGTCACCCAAGAAGTCTTATCGCTCAAGGAACATTTGTTGTATTATTTTGTTATGCGGGCGTGTTTGGTTAATTGAGAAAAAGTAATTCAACTGTCGCCTGAGTTAGGAAAAAAAGGGTACAAACTCTACAAACCTCAACTAGCCTAATTTATTTCTTTAAATCGTCGAAGAATTGTAGAAATGTGTTTACGAGAGCGAGCTAACACATTAAAATAACGCCTACAAAGCCCCTCTGCTGCTTTGATATTATTCTCATCATCTCGCGCATGTTTGGAGCGGGGCTACGGGTGCGCGCGCGCGCTCGCGCTCGGTGCAATTCATTTGACTTGGAAACCGAAAGAAGTCTGAGGTAGCGTCATCCTGTATTTTTTTGTGATGGCAACTTGCACACTTGTACTGGTTTAGTTTCTTTAACTGTCACACCGAAGATAACCGAAGATATTGCTCATCATCAGTCCTCACACTGGTGCTGAACTGCAGCTTTCGCTGTCTTGACTGTTGAGCGCTCGTCAGGGGAGCGGACCTGCATCCTAAAGCAAACCTTTCTAAGACATTGCAGTCTTGTCACGTCTTCGGCTCTCCCATTTGCCTCAACCACGAGAGCGGAGGGGAGGAGAAGAAGAAGTGGCTCAACGGTGGTGACATGGCCAGAGAGCTAGCATCATTTAAAGTGGTCCATCTTCTGCTCTTTTAATTCCACTGCAGCAACCTGAGTGAGTAGCGCACATTTCTGCTCGGTTAATGCCGCTGATATGGATCCGGGCGCGGGTGGTGGTAAATCCAGACAAAGGCAAATGCTGTAAACAATAGATTGCATTTTAGCGCAGTGGATATCACGGTGTATTCATAAATAAATTATGTCTGTCACAGTTATAGTGCAAGATAGTGACAAGAATCGCTAAGCTAAAGAAAATGAATTGTAACGGGCTTCTATAAGTTCAGTTTTTACACGCAGTGCTTGAATGGTTTCCTTAAGTGTCTGTATTGCATACCACTCAGTGCTCAGATGTTTAGATCTATTCTGTTGAGAAAGCGATGTGATGATTTAGGTTGAATTTGAGTTAACTTTGTTGATATTCTGTAATCAGTGTCTCATAATTACATGAGCATTTTGCTTCTGATTTCATCTTTTTGTTTTCTTCTTTTTAAAGACAACAACATGAAAATTCTCTTAACCTAGAAATTTTGCTTGCCTACATGCCTTAGGTACTGTACAATATTTCAATGACCTATGCACATATACCCCATTACCAATCAATAGAACCTTGGTCTTATTAACATTACATTCCTAAGTGCCCTGCTGTGCACATTAGCTAATAGGTGCTCCTGGAGGAGGGGAGAAAGAAATATTTTCCATAGAGGTCAAATTGATATTCCAGAGTCATTAGCTGATTTAGAAACTAAAGCGAAACCTCCAGAGAAGCATGATGACTTTAAATGGATTAGGTCACCAATATATTACATCTTCACTCTCAAAATCACTATGGTGAATGAAGTAGGCTGTGTCAGAAACCGAAGGCAGCTGCCTTGATGCCCAGACAGTCAATGACTTAACAGGCAGTGTTTTTATGAAGGCACCTTTTAAAGACACTGGTTTCAGACTGTCTTCCAAGGCACTGTAATATCACGTCTAATTATCTAAAAAGTGAATATTTAATGACTACAATGCATTTTTCTTAATAAAACTTCACACGAAACTAATTATTTCTTCTTTCTAATACTGTACTTCTTTCAACTGCTCCATCAGACGCCATTTTTAATCTTACAACCACCTGTCGACCCACACAGACATGTATTGTAGACATACATCTATGCGGCCTTCAAAAATCAATCAGATGGAAGCATTTAGTGTACAAGGTGTCATGCAAACATTCGATTCAGCAATGCCTTTTTACCTCTGTATACTGCCTGACAAGCCAGCATTTTTCAGATTTCGGACATAGCCAGTATAAAAAAAAATGTTCCAGGCTCAATATAAGTTAAGCTTACTTGACAGCAATTGTGACACAATGTTGATTACCACAAAAATAATTGACTCGTCCCTCATAAAAAAAATAAAGAAGCTAAAATCATTTACAGCAAGGCACTTACAATGAAAGTGAATGGGGCCAGTCCATAAACGTTAAAATATAGTTTCAAAAATATAGCCACAAGAAGTAAACATTATGCGTGTTAATATGATTTTAGTTTATTAAAATCAAGGATTTACTAGCATTAAGACGTTTAGCAGGTAACAGGGTTTACCGGCGTTATGTCATCATGACAATGAAGTTGTAATATTGGATATAACTTCACACAGATAAGGTTAGTAAGTGAATGTATCACATACTGTATAATTTTTTACATTGTACTATATTTACTAGTTTAAGTATATACTATATTTTTGAAACAATGTGTATTTTATGGACTGGCCCTATTCACTTTGTACTGTACAGTAAGTGCCTTACTATCACAGTGTTTGCTTTTTGTTCTTTTTTTTTTTTTTTTTTTTTTTTTTTTTTAAAGAGTAACTAAAGAGGAATAATTTTGTGGTAATCAACATTATACAAAAATGCTGTCGATTGAGCTTAGCTAGTATTGAACTCAGAACATTCCTTCAAACTCTGGTGCATTTAGCTGACATTGTTAAGTGAAGCCTTGAAGGGGTAATTCACCCAAAAATGTTGTCCTCATTCACCCCAAAATTCTGTCCTCATTTACTAACCGTCATGTCACAAACCTATTTTTTTATTTTGTTGAACACGAAAGGAGATCCTAGGCCCAATGTTAGTATGAGTCACTATTCACTTACATTGCATCTTTTTTTATACAATGAAAGTGAAGGGTGACTGAGGCTGTCTTTCTGCCAAACATCTCCTTTTGCATTCTAACATTCTGCTCTTTCTTACAGTATAGATAGATGACAATCTACCCTATACTTATGTCATTGCTCGATTGCTTTGTCAAAGGTCAAGATAATTTGGATTAAACAGTATTCATCATCCTCTCTGTATTCAGTCACTAAAACTGTTGTATTTTTTCAGTGCAGTGAAGGAGCTCTTGAGGCTATGCACTTGCCTGCTTTTGGTGAAAGCATGTTGTGGGTTACACTGCTAAGCACAATTGCACTTGGATGGATGACTCCTATCCCTCTACTTGATGACTCAGAGGAAATAGATGAGCCTTGCTTTGAACCCTGCTACTGCGAGGTGAAGGAAGGCCTGTTTCATGTTCATTGTGACAGCAAAGGATTTACAAACATTAGTCAAGTCTCACAGACATGGCTTAGACCATTCAAGCTGTACCTGCAGAAAAACACTTTACGGAAGCTCTACTTCAACAGTTTTCTGCACTTTAACAATGCGATTGCCATTAATCTGGGCAATAATGCATTGCAGGACATCCACGTTGGGGCTTTCAATGGCTTGGGCTCCCTGAAAAGATTGTACCTTCATGAAAACAAACTGGAAGTGTTTCGGAATGACACATTTCTTGGATTGGAGAGTTTAGAGTACCTTCAGGCTGACTATAACGTTATCAAGAGAATAGACAGCGGGGCGTTCCGAAATCTCCACAAACTCAGAGTGCTCATCCTCAATGACAATTTAATACCTGTTCTGCCGGCTTTTCTTTTCAGATCTGTCTCTCTGACGCACCTGGACTTGAGAGGCAACAGACTAAAGACGTTGGCTTATAAAGGTATTTTGGAATATATTGGTCGCAGTCTTATGGAGATCCAGCTGGAGGAGAACCCTTGGAACTGCATCTGTGATATCATCCAGCTCCAGGCCTGGTTGGAGCGGATTCCATACACTGCTGTTGTTGGAGAGATCACATGTGAGTACCCCTTCCACCTCCATGGAAAGGATCTTAGAGAGATCAAACGCAGTGAGCTCTGTCCCACATTGAGTGAAGCAGAGATTGAGTCAATTCTAGGCATCCCTCACATGCCAGTCTACACAGGGAGGGTGAGGCCTACTAAGCCGTCATCAATGGTCTCCCCCAATCAAAACACTGTTTCCTCTGTTGAACAAAGGGAAAGACCTCCAAAGCCAACAAAAAGACCAAGGCCCTCAAAGACACCACCAACACCACGTAGTGTGTTCCCTAATCAGCCACCTATAGCCGGATATCAGACAAGGCCACCTATACCAATCATTTGCCCCATTGGATGTACCTGTAATCTACATATCAATGACCTTGGTTTGACAGTCAACTGTAAGGAAAATGGGTTTCGGAACATTTCTGAGTTGATGCCTCGACCCTTGAATGCTAAGAAACTTTACTTAAGTGGAAATCTCATTCAGAGAATTTATAAGTCTGATTTTTGGAATTTTTCCAGTCTCGATTTATTGCACTTGGGTAACAATCAGATATTTTATGTCCAAGAGGGAGCTTTTGTTAATCTACCTAATTTGAGAAGCCTTTACCTGAATGGTAATAACATTGAGAGCTTAACTCTTGATATGTTTCATGGGTTGCAGAACCTCAGGTACTTGTATTTTGAATACAATGAAATAAGAGAAATCCAACCAGCTGCCTTCAGTTTAATGCCCTCCCTGCAGCTAGTCTTTCTTAACAACAACCTCCTGCGTACACTGCCTGTGGGAGCATTCGCAGGGACCTCGCTCACACGCCTGAACCTGCGCAACAACTACTTCCATTGCCTCCCAGTCAGCGGGGTTTTAGAACATCTGCATGCTGTCGTCCAGATCGACCTGAATCAAAACCCCTGGGACTGCTCCTGTGACATCATCCCTCTGAAAGATTGGCTGGACACACTGAGCTTAGTGGTCATAGTTGGAGAGGTGGTGTGTAAGACGCCAGAGCTGATCGCAGGAAAAGACTTGCGCTCTGTGAATGCCGAGGTCATTTGCCCTGAGCTTCGACAGTCCTCGCTCTCTCCTGCTGAACTAGATAGTGGGCTTATCACAACGTATCCCGGGGTGGGGTTGCACCCACCAAAAGGTGCCATACCTCTCTCTGTCCTCATTCTCAGCTTGCTAGTTCTGTTTGTGTCTGCCTTCTTTGCTGCTGCAGCTCTTTGTGCATATGCTCTAAAAAAGCGTGAAAAGCTACCCTTTAGGAAGCAAGGGGAAGTGGGCCTGGCAGGCATTCAGATGGAATGTGGAATATTTACTGAACAGCCACCCACCTTACCCGAAACTCCTCCTTCCAATCACGTGTATGATAGCATTGGTGCTCCTTCTTCGCAGATGTGCAGTAACCCTGTTTGTAAAAGTGGACAGGAGTCAGGGCAGAAGCATTTGTACTCAGAAACAAAAGAGGGTGGATCACACTACCGAACACTTGTGGAGAAAGAAAAGGAGTGGACCATGGCAATCTCTAATTCCCCCATTAACACTATTGTCGGTGTTGGAGCACCTTGTAGTGACATTGCTGGCTTTTGTGAAAATGGAATACTCTGCCCAACTGTCATTGACAGCCAAGGTCCCACTCCCAAGGTGGGATTAGTGGACAGTCTTTTTGGCACGACTTCCCAGTTTAGCAACCTGCCGGACAGGCATACACACCCTCCCTCAGAGTACCCACATGCAAAACAGGATGCCAGACAAAAGCAAATGATAACAACCACCACAGGGACATGGACAGGATGTTCTAATCAAACCCAAAGTGATTACCCTGAGCTGAGGGCTAGACTCAAAACAAAGATGGATTACATTGATATGCTGGAGAGGTCATATCAATTCTAAGACATGTCAGACATAAAAGACTGCACATCCAAAATGAAAATGGTAAGATGGAAAAAGAATTAATGCGATGTAAAATGTACGGTTTTCCCTCAAGTTGCTCTGGAGGAAATCCCTCGTTCCAGTTTTAAAGTGCCTTCATAAGAGCATCCAGCAAAGTTGTAAATGAGTATTTTTGTATCACAGTTTTATTTATCTAATATACATAGATTTACATTGGAAGGGAAAGGATCAACTGCTGTTTCGAGACATTGCAATGTTGGTAAACATAAGGAGCAAAGTTATAAGTATGAATGCAGGGCTTGTGGGCTTGGCTTTTAACTTGTTTGCATTGAAAAATTATGAGATATTTTTATTTAACTGAAAATTGTTCTTCAGCAATAGAGATACTGCAGTTATTGTATAACTGTTAAGTGCTTTGTTGAATCTGTGTTTTCAAATTGAGTAGATTGTCTTTATTGGGACTTATTGAATGGTTTTTTTAGACCAAGGTTAGGTCAAATCATGAAAAAGCTTGAGAACAATCGATCATGCACTTACATGATAGATCTTATAAAAGCAAGGACAGATATGTGCATATATTTATTCTTAGATTTCAGTGTTGCAATTATTATTGTAAGACATCATGTTAAATCAGTGTATAATGATTATGCCTCTGGTTTAGCCTTCCTTGAACAAAATATTCATGAATTCAATAAAGGGGGCTAAACTAAACCAAGTCTAAACATTCTACAAAATGTACCATTTTGAGTAGTAACATAAGTTGCGGGCATACAGATTTTGGCCTCTGCATAGCGTGCACGCACACACAGCACTGTATCCATGTGCTTACAGTACACTTCAAAAGGGATTCAAAAGAACACAGTATTTGTGTCCCCCCATTAACACTATAACAGGCACATAACTGGCACTAAACAGAGTGGAATTTGTCATAAATGGCATGTTATTGACAAATCAGTTTGTAAAATAATCTCTCAAGTTACACAGACCTGGGGGAGAGGAAGCAGAGAATATGTACAGCATTTTTCTACCATCCTCTGCAGTCTCCAGTCCCCTGAGTGTCCATGGGAGGGCATCAGTTAGATACACCTATTCACCATGCATAAGCTGGCTTAACCTAGTTACGCAGCATTGCATAAGGGAGAAAAATACTGTTTTGGCATTATAAAAGCTTTCAATAAAGCCAACCCTGGAAAGAGATGAAACTGAATATTTATGAGTATTGAAGTCCTGTCATCCTACATTTTGACGGTTTTTCATTTTGTTTTTCCTCATCTCATGATCATGCTTCATAATTTGTCTTACATTCTCCTCTCCTTGCTTGAAATGCGATAACAAGCCTTTACTTAAATCCACTTTTAGCCATTTAAACACATGCATTCCCACATCTACTTTACCATTTGGGTTCGTGCATTATTCCAGCTTTTTTTGTTGTTGATTTTCTCCCCTTTTCTCCACAATTTGGTATGCCCAATTCCCAATGTGCTCTAGGTCCTCGTGGTGGCGTAGTGACTCACCTCAATTTGGGTGGCGGAGGACAAATCTCAGACAGTCAATCCGCGCATCTTATCACGTGGCTTGTTGTCTCTGCGGCATCCATGCACAACTCACCACGTGCCCCATAGAAAGTGAGAACCACATTATAGTGACCACGAAGAGGTTAACCCAACATGACTCTACCCACCCTAGCAACTGGGCCAATTGGTTGCTTAGGAGGTCTGAATGGAGTCACTCCCTGGATTCAAACTTGTGACTCTAAGTGTGGTAGTCAGCGTCTTTACTTGCTGAGCTACCCAGGCCCCCGATTATTCCAGCTTTTTTAAGTAATTCTGTAAATATTAAAGTAATGAAATGCCATGGGCCTGGGTAGCTCAGTGGTAAAGACGCTGGCTACCACCCCTGGGGTTCGCTAGTTCGACTCCCAGGGTGTGTTGAGTGACTTCAGCCAGGTCTCCTAAGCAACCAAATTGGCCCAGTTGCTAGGGAGGGTAGAGTCACATGGGGTAACCTCCTCATGATTGCTATAATGTGGTTTGTTCTCGGTGGGGCACGTGGTGAGTTGAGCGTGGATGCCGCAGTGTGTGGTGTGTGGATGCTATGTCTCTGTGGCAACGCGCTCAACAAGCCACGCGCCCCACTGAGGACGAACCACATTATAGCAAGCGGGTTGACAATCTCAGACGCGGAGGCAACTGGGATTCGTCCTCCGCCACCCAGACTGAGGCGAATCACTACGCCACCATGAGGACTTAAAAGCACATTGGGAATTGGGCATTCCAAATTGGGAGAAAGAAAAAAGTATGAAAGTGTGTGCTGGGCATAAAGAATGATCATTTTAGGTGGTCACAAAGCGGCTTTGCTATTGGTTCAGCTCTACTTGAAATTGGCCAGTCGACGATTTGAAAGTTCGAGGACACGAGTGTGTGAAAGGAGGATAATATCAGAGCCCGGACTGACTCTTATCGCGCTGCTCCTGTTTATTATTGCTAATGTTGTACTTGGCAGATTCCATCCCTTACAGGCCATCCATCATTTACACAGTTGGACGTTTATAACGGCATTTCTGCCTCTGGCATCCAAACCTGCCTGTCAAAGAGAGCAGTTTCCTAACCACCTTTCCTCAGTGATAATTCACCAAGCTTTTGTCCAAAGAGTGAGGAGAGATAATCCTCTCAATGGCACTCCAGTAACCTTCATTATATGCCACTGCTGCCCAATCCCACACACGGCCCGGCCAACTGATCCTGTATGCAGAGAATGTGATCACAGGGGCAGTCAGCTGCTCTGCTACATAGTGTGCCTCGCCAAGACAAAGTGGCGTTTAACCATGAGAGCATGAACAGAGAAAAACGGGCAAATGTGAAATGATAGCTTGTGTTTAATGGTTGATGGAATCTAACTAACAGGCAGTTACTTTCTTTGATAGTATTGTAAGTTTTTATGGCAATACATATACATAAAGTGCCATCATTATAAGGTTAATAATGACTTGTGAAAAATGCTCTAAGAAAAGTAATTTAACAAAACACTGTTATTATGAATTCTGATCGTGACATTTGGTGATGAACGTGACAATGTAATGCACAGCACCACAGATAATGTGTTCCCCACACATAAATGAGCCACAGAGTACCTGTGGAATGTTAAATGGAATACAGTTAGTCAGCAAACGGTGTGTACCGTTGCTCTCTGACATTTGCATTTTTACTGGAGACTGTGGCCTTTTCCTCTGGCTGTCATGCCTGTAATGTGTCTGCTCAGACATGCCGTCAGAACCCTAGCCCCTTGGGAAATTCAGGGACACCATGGTGCAGGCAGTTGTCATTTTACTTAGTTGAAATGCTGGACAGCTTGGACATGGTTCAACTGTTTTGCTGTCGTCAGTGCTGTTCTTTCTCAAAATGCATCACCAAGCAGGAAAATCTCAAGAATTTTGCTCTATCTTGTGTACAGTAGATGGTTTCTCCATGACAAGTGTTAGGAATGTTGTTATCACAGGCTATTCTAAGACTGATAATACCTTCCTATACTAACTGTTATTGCTGGGGTATTATGTTCAGTAATGTTTGCTGTGCTTTAAACTTTACCTATATTGAAGTTGCTTATTTGAGAGTAAAGAGCAGGAATAAGAATGTGTTTGAAAAGGACAGTGAGATAGGGATAGAGAGAGAAAGAAATGGAAAGTTTCTTTAGAAGATAAAAGAACACGGAATCTGACTAAGCCCATTGGGAATCTGAAATTAAATTCCACCCATTTAGTTTAAAATTAGAAAGCCACAAAAAGACTCTAGATGTAAGATTATAATTTTATTATTATCTCCCACAGCACATCTATTTTATTTAACCAATTTAATCCCTAAGTATTTCTTTACTATACTATATTATACTATACTATATAAAAATGAAGTAGGGTATTCACTAAGGGGCAACCCCATGAAACTACATTTTACAGGAGTGCATTTTTTTTATTTTACTTAGTGTGGCTGTAATATTAATATCATACATTTTACAAATGTATTCCAAATATAGTGTAACAAATGACCAAATATGGTGGAAAATTATAGTTTGATTTCAGCTGGGTAACTACCTTAAGACAACAAAGTTGGACCCTTTTTTAATTAAACAGCTGAATCTTCTACACTGGAAGGGACAAAACATGTCTTGTCACTCCACAATCGTACTATTTAACAAAAAAAAAAGGACAATTTTCACAACAAAGGAGAAGAATGTAACAGATAAATCTTTTTCCAATTCTAAATAATATTCATACAAAACCTGCATTTTAAAAATATGTGGATTTGGGCCCTTATTGAATTCACTGATTCATATATTTGTTGATTTCAAGTAACATCAAGTCCTGATTTCCCCAATTCCTATCACACTCTGTTGTTATTCTCTCATCGATCCCTGCATTGTCAGATCAGCTCACAAACCCTGACTGAATGATAGATATTTGTTCCAAGTACAGGAAATGCTAAGGAAATATTGCCTCACGCATGAACTGTTATGATCTCTAAATGTTGGTGGTGAAGGAGCAGGCTTGTGTTTTGTATGCTGTACGGGTTCAATACCTCTGCTCGAAGCAGCTCTGACACCATGCTAAGAGCTTTGTCTTAGGAAAAGAGAGGAGGATGCTGTCAAACCAGATCTTTTGTTTTATCTCCCTACTTTTCTTTCTTCATCTGGAATTAAACTCACGTTTTTACAACGAGTAACTGCAACAATGAGAAAAGTTGAGTTTTAGTGTCTGAAGAGTGACTTTGATGCCCAGTTTTCTTTTATAGCACAGAGTAATCATGTACCTTGTAATATGTTTATTCGCTGTCCATGGTCCTGAATTCCATTTGTACAAAGGGGCATTTTCTGCACCGGTATGTGCTGTGGTGTGCAGCTTTTGCAGTGTGCTATTTCCTGCAGTGGGAGCTGTTTTTGTGCATTTGAGGATTAATCTAGAATCTAGTACACTGTGATGCAGCCATCAGCACTGTCTCTTAAGTCCACCATCTACTGTAGTTCTTGGACATTTATGAGAGGTCTGTCAGTGTAATTGTGTTTTTGTCTTGGCTGAGAGGGCATTGATCTTACCCACAGCATATAAGACGTTGCAGCAGTCACTGTCTACACTCAGTAATTGCATGTTTCCATTAAGAAGTCCTGGTCATTGTACAAGGGTGAGAAAAAAAGAAAACAAAGAAAATTATATGTGTTTGTTTATCTGAATGGCCTGACTTTTTAATTTAAACATTTGAAAGTACACGTAATGCTTTTTTTCTGTGATATCTGCCAAAGGGTTTATATTGGATATAGCTATATTAAAAAAAGAGGCTTCTTGGAACTTTAGACAGCTTTAGCATGCTTTTAAATGGGGCTTTATTTTTAATTAGGTTTATCCGGTATCCTCAGTGGAGAATTTTGCTGATAATATTATTGGCAGCAGCGTGTTTTCTTGGATATATGAGAAACCTGGCAAATTCAACAATATAAAGAGAGGAAGAAACAGACAGACATACACACTAATAGCGAGATGGTTTTTTATACTAGAGGCATTTATGCCTGTGTCAGATTGAGCTGCTTTGGTCAGGTGGGAACTAAATATGGAAAAAGAATGTCGAACAGAAAGAAAAAAGCAGAAATGCTCAGATGAACCACAGACAAAGAAAGTGCCTTCATTTTAAATCTTCTATCTACTCCTTTTATGTCCTATTTAATCACTCATGTTATTCATGCAATTACAGTATGTGTGGAATTTTATTTCATAATGTAACACTAGTTTCCACATTAAGCTAATTACGAGAGATTCTGTTGAGATGGATAAGAGGGGAACAGTAGTCATAGCCCAACATTTCCTTAATTATTGTTTTCCAGACTCGTGACAGAAATAGTTTTGCAATCAAATGTTGAATGATGAAAAGCAACCTGAAGCTATGAAGTGTTTCTGCATGATAAAAAATATAAAAAATAGGCATACGAAGTGGGACACAAGGCATAATAAAAAAAATACAATAATCAGGGCAGGTTTTTAATTACACATTGGATGCCACAATATGAATATAAAGAGAGGAAAATTTGTTTTTTGCCCTACCACCTTACAAGATGCAAAAACGATATCTGAGAATATGTCATTTCCATCTCAATTTTAGTCAGTCCCGAAGCAATCAAAATAACTGTGGAGACATCCACACACTGTATTTTTTTCTGTTCCCTCCATCTTCCTTCATTTAAATGAGAGTGCTGACCCCATTAGATAAAAAATAGAAGAGGAGACAGACTGCATTCATTTTGAGAAGAGTGATTAATTACAGATGTTACGGAGACAATGAAATATAGATCATACCGACTGGAACTCCAGCCGGGTTTACTCAGTGTCAGGCTCTTCTAATTTTGATCAGAGGGAGAGAAATTCATCGACGAGTAATTTGGCACAGGTTTTGGGATCATTAACATTCTCTTCAAAGGCTTGCGAAAAAGCATGCAGCGAACCAAAAATTCCACCCCAAAAGATAGAAAGTGTGCTATGACTTTTTGTGGCATGCTATGATAGATTTATCTCAAGAGATATTTTGTTTTTGCAGAGTGTTGCAAATCATATTGCACTCGTGGCTTGTGTAAATGGTGTTGTAAAATGAACTCTCTAAACCAAATCCAAATGAACATTTGCTTCAGCCGACAGATGCAGAGAGCAAACGAAATGGAAACGAGAGGACGTGCAGAGGAAGAGCTGAGAGAAGACATACTTTGGATGGCTGAGATAAAGGACAGATCATTAGTCAGGGCTCTTAATTTAACTGCAGGTACAGGAGAGCACGGCACTGTCAACTTTTAGAGATTCAAGATCTATTTCCGCTTAATGTGTACACATTTCACAACCAGCTGTAGAAATGTAACCTCTAGCTATGTTAATGAAATATTAAGAAGCGTATGTATGTTTACATGCCTTATACTGACAACATGGCTCAGGGCTGCCTTTTTTTTTTTATCATTGTTTGAACAATTTTGCTCTCTTTTTTACATTTTGCTCTCTTTGTAATTCCTCCTGAAAAAGCAATCACTGATTGAGAACTACATTTTGGAACCTCCTTTAAAACTAATCATGATGTTAGAGGAAGTAGTAGTACAACAGATTATTAAAGGAATAGTTTACTCAAAAATAATAATTCTCTCATCATTTACTCATTCTTATGTTGTCTCAATCTCGTATGACTTTCTTTCTTCTGCAGAACACAAAGGAAGATTTTTGAAGAATATTATTATGTGTTTTTCTTTACAATGCAAGTCAATGAGGTCCAAAGCATTCAAGCTCCAAAAAGGACATAAAAGCAAGCAGCATAAAGGAAATCCATACAAATCGAGTGGTTAATTCCATGTCTTCTGAAGCGATACGATTAGTTTTGAGGTATGAAATAGACCAAAATTTAACTTTTTCACCATAAATCTTGACATCTGCATTCTCCTTGGCACAGTCATTAGAGAAGATTTATTACGCTTCCTCATGCTTGACACATGAGCAGAACATGTGTATGTGCAGAGATTATCTTTATGTTGCCTTTATGCAGGGTTCCCACACATCCTGGAAAACCTGGAAATTTGCAATGCATTTTTCCAGTCATGGAAAATTTGAAAAATACCAAAATATCCTGGAAAATAAGTATTTGTCCTGGAAATAATTTTAATATAATAGAACGGTTTGACTGTGTTGCTAACAGAGGTTTTTCATACATGTACAAAAAAATTATAACAATCATGACACAAGTGCACAAAATTGTGTCATTTTGTCACTGCGGCTGCGCATTGTGAAACAACATAAACGGTTAACTGTAATGAACAAATCCCTGTGACATACTTTCTCTGCTTATCTGCTATCATCTCTGCTTTTTTCAAATGAAATAGATTAAGTATTGACATAGTTCAAAATATGACTTTTTTCATTCCAACATTGCTGTTATGTTAACCACAAAAATATTTGAGCTGTAAACTCTAGACAACGATGATGGTCGGACCAAAGAACCAACTGAGCACAGAACTGGTAATCAATACCCACAGCCACCACCATTGTGTCCTTGAGCAAGGCACTTTACTCCAGGTTGCTTCAGGTGGATTGTCCCTGTATTAAATGCACTGTAAGTCACTTTGGATAAAAGCATCTGCCAAAATGCATAAATGTAAATGTAATATATATTGTCTATATATATATTACACTTTTTGGGCACATAAAATGTCCTGGAAAATTGAAAAGAGTGGGAACCCTGTTATGTCCTTTTTGGAGCTTGAAAGTTTTGGACCCCATTGACTTGCATTGTATGGGCAAACACGTGTTCTCACGTACAATAGTTTTATTTTTTTTTATTATTTTTTTTGTGATAGGAGAAACAAGTGCACACAGAATATTACAGTGAGACACAAAATATAAAACAAGAAAGAGTATAAACAGACATACAAATAATAGGACAAATAACAGAATAGCATGAGAGCGACAGGTCTATAGTCATTAAGTCCTGTGATTTTGTTTTTTTTTGGGGACCGGAATGATGGTGGAGCAGCAGGGAACTTCACACTGCTCCAGTGATCTATTGAAGATCTGTGTGAAGATGGGGGCCAGTTGGTCAGCACAGATTTTCAGACAGGCAGGCGAAACACCGTCTGGGCCTGAAGCTTTCCTAGTCTTTTGTTTCCGAAAGACCGGGCACACATCTTCCTCACAGATCATAAGTGCAGACTGAGTAGCAGGTTCCAGGAGGTGTGGGTGTGAAGTGAAGATCAGAGCGTGGAAGGGGTGTGAGACTGGGCTTTTCAAACCTGCAGTAAAACACATTCAGTTCATTAGCTATTAGTTGACTCTCTACAGAGTGAGGGGGAGGTGTCTTATACTTAGTGATGCTTTTCAGGCCTTTCCACACAGGTGCAGGATCGTTGGCTGAAAACTATTTTTTAAGCTTTTCTGAGTAGCTTCTTTTAGCCACTCTGATTTCCTTAGTCAGTGTGTTCCTGGCCTGGTTGCACAATATTTTATCCCCACTTCTGTAAGCATCCTCTTTGGCATGATGAAGCTGTCTGAGTTTTCCTGTAAACCATGATTTATTGTTATTGAATGATAAAAATGTCCTAGTAGGGATGTACATATCCTCACAGAAACTGATATATGATGTCACAGTATCTGTGAGCTCGACCAGGTCTGTGGCTGCAGCCTCAAAAACACTCCAATCAGTGCAGTCAAAGCAGGCTTGTAATTCCATACATAGTTCCATACATAATTACACATAATAATATCCTTCAAAAATCTTCCTTTGTGTTCTGTAGGAAAAAGAAAGTCAAATGAGTTTGAGACAAGTAAATGATGAGAGAATATTAATTTTTGTGAACTATACCTTTAAATAGTGATAGACACATGTTTAGCTATTTATCAGCAGTAGATGGGAACAGTGTTCTGATTACAGATAACATACACGCACATGTGGACACTTAAAAACTATCTCCATGCTGGGCTTGTTTAAATGCACATTGTCAAATATAAAATCCAAGCCTGATATAAAATTGAGGTTATGTATTAATCATGCTTTACTGGAAAACACTGCTCTTCAAACAACTCAGACAAGCCCCAGGTGAAATCTGATTTGAATTTTTGGTTTAGAATCTAGAAGGCTATTGTTCTACTAATTGCAAGACTTTCTGTCAGAATGCCACACGTACCAAATTCTGACCCATACTACTAAACATTATGCAAAACATCAAATTCTATAATAAGTGAATTATAGCCAACGACTATATATTCGAATGACAGTACTATACTGGAATTATGGATTAAAACATTAATTAAAAGTATCCAGTATAATGGCAGTGGATCTGGCCCTGTAATTTATTTTGCAAGTCTAGTTTAAATTCAAAACACCATGCAATCCAAGAGTACAGTGGAGTGAGAAGGAATGGTAAAGTACTGCATTAGTACGTATGAATTCTTTGGATGATGCCTGCAGAATGCTGATGATGGTTTGATGGTGTCAACGGATGAGCTTGCATTATGACTTAGACTTCATTATGAGAGTGAGCAGAATCTCCACTCATTAGTACCATAGTGAAAGGAAATTTGGTTCAGGGGCAAAAAAAATAAATACCAAAATACTCCCTTAATACTCAAATAAAACCTTAATGATTTCCTCAGTTGTAATGAATGGGTACTTCTATGCAGTCAGAGTTTAGTGGCTTTCATTATGAGTCTTTTTTTCCTTTCATCGAGCAGGGTAGGCGATTGTTCACATCATCGCTAGTCTTAATTCCAACGGTTAGTTTTTCAGAGTCCAGTGTCTTCAGAGATTCTTCTCCACTCTAAAGCTTGCTGCCAACCGTCTCTTAATTCTGACTGCTGGAATAACACCCTCACAGTATCAGTTATTCCAGTCTATTTCCCAGTCTTCCCTGTATTCACCATTATCCTCTCAGATATCATTGCTGTCATTGAAATTGAGCCAAGGAGGAAGCGTTTGTCTACCTGGGAATTTGCGCTAGTTTATCCTTGACATGGAATGGATGCACAGATGTCACATTTCAATGATGGCTCGTCTTTTGCGCAACCCACATGTTCTATAGCCCATCTTCAGCAACACAGACCACTGTAATACAGTAACATGGCGGGCTTCCACTTTGTCTAGACTTTTAGAAACGTGGCAACATGATCACACAAAAAAGTCGGCATGTTGATACAGAGTTCCAGTACACTAGGAACAGACACATTATGCCGACTCACTGACAAGCATCATCTCCCATCAGACATTTTTGCATCGGCTCAAGTGTGTTTACCTTCCCTTGGGTTTACCTGGGTTCGGATCCCACATTGAAACCAGAAAGCAATCGAGTTCGCATAATCAGTGACGAGCGTGAAGAGGGGTATGATGGCCAAATTGATTTACTTTCAGTAGGGTGCACACATCACATGTGTGATCATAGCAGTGTGCTTTACATGATATTCAAATTATTTTGAAAGTGTTTAGCTTTGAGAGAAAGTAACAGGGAGCAGTTCTTAAAGGGATAGCTCACCGGAAAATGAAAAGTCTCTTATCATTTACTCACCCTCATGCCATCCCAGATGTGTATTACTTTCTTTCTTCGGCAGAACACAAACAAAGATTTTTAGAAAAATATCTCAGCTCTGTAGGTTGATACAATGCAAGTGAATGGTGATCAGACCTTTGCAGTGCCAAAAATCACATAAAGGAAACATAGAAGTAATCCATATGACTCCAGTGTTTAAATCTATATCTTCAGAAGCAATTGAATAGCTTTGGGTGAGAAACAGAACAATATTTAAGTCATTTTTTACTCTAAATCTCCACTTTAACTTTCAGATGTGAAAGTGAAACTAAACAGGCACTACATGGTGAAGTGGAAATTTAGAGTAAAAAAGGACTTACATTTTTATCTGTTTCTCACCCACACCTATTATATTGCTTCTGAAGATATGTATTTAACCACTGGAGTCTCATATATTACTTTTATGTTTCCTTTATGTGATTTTTAGAGCTACAAAGGTCTGATCACCATTCACTTGCATAGTATAGACCTACAGACCTGAGATATTCGTCTAAAAATCTTTGTGTTCTGCTGAAGAAAAAAGGTCATACACATCTGGGATGGCATGAGGGTGAGTAAATGAAGCCAGCAATGCATTCATTTAGTTGCTCATGAGTATTTGAGGAAAATAACTGTGAATTCTCTGATCTAGGAAGATCTAGGAATTTACTGGGACCAGATTAATAATATGGGAATGTTTTTTCAAAGGTAGTTTTGCATATGATTAAAATTCCATTAAGGTCAATTATAAAAGGAGCTGCAAAATGAACAGTAATTTTACTGCTAATATTGTCCTGTTATGAAACTATTAAACATGTGAGCGCAAGTGAATCTGTGAGTGTATGTGTGTTTGTTTGAGCAGGACTGACCTTGGATAAAGCACATGAAAGGGAAAATGACAGTGGCAGCTGTATGATATGCAGCGGTGCTGTCTTCTGCAGTCTCTTATTTAGGCCTAGTCCCCGAAGTCATTTGCAAGGATAATTAGAGAGGTACATGAATTGTATCTGCAGAGCTTCTCTCCCCGTGCTTAATAAAATATGAAGTTTTTAATGACAGTGTGGTGTTATGCACCATTCATTATTCATCACTTTACGTAACCTTTATGTAAATTCTAAATTAATATGAACTTCAATATGTTTGAGGGATAGAATTTGGATGTTTTGCAGCCGTTATTGATGTGGGTTCTGATTTAGAGCGGGACAGCACTATGGAAATCCAGTTTATAAGATGAGCAAACATGAGCAAACAGTCCTAGTGTAAAACCACATCATAGATGAATTGATGAGATGAATCATTCAGTGGTATTTGTTCATGTGCTAGATACATAATCTGTTTCACACAAAAAGAGATTATAGTTGTACTTCAGTCATGTTTCAAAGCATCACAAGCCTACCTGGTTAACAGATTTCATGGCTTCATAGAGATAGTGAGAGGGCAAATTTGCATTTCCATGAAAACAACATACAACAGGGTGTTGTTTTAAGGGAATTGACCTTTGATGTTAATGAAGCACATTTCCAAAGCACATTTCAGCAGTCATACCTGAACTCTCCATTGCGCACTATCAGCTACCATCAGTTGCCACAAAGCAAACAGTTTTCTCAATATCTCTTTCTCCGCAAGGCCACTAGCCAGATTTTGTATCCCATGAGACTAAGAGGGAAGAGTTCACTGAATTATGGATGTTTTACAGTGCGAAGAATTCTGTGGAAATCTTCTGCAAATACTGTAAGCTTTAAATCAATGCAGTGTCAACATAGATTACCATACGACCACAGAAATTCTGAAAATGTGGCCAAAAACTCTGGAAACCAGCATTAGAGAAAATATAGAAGGGCAATTTTGCAGACAATGCAGCAGAAGTAAAAACAAAAATGCTTATGCTAATTTGTTTAATATGTTTGTTTAGCAATAAATAAAACAGTAGCAGAATTATTGATCACAAAGTAAGAAGGAAAATTAAATGAGATACATTTGGTGGAACTTTAAAACTATAATAATGAATTCCCTGTGTTTTAACTGAAAGCAGATGTGTGCGCTTAGCCACCGAAAGTTGAATGTGGAAGTGAAAGTGTAGATTTACAATACAAAAAGGACTTAAATATTGTTCTGTTTCTCACCCACACATATCATATTGCTTCAGAAGACATGGATTTAACAACTAGAGTCTTACAGATTACTTTTATATTGCCTTTATGTCCATTTTGAACCTTCTGAGTTCTGGTCACCATTTACTTGCATTGTATGGACCTACAGAGATTCTGCATATTCTTCTAAAAATCTCTGTTTGTATTCAGCAGAAGAAAGGAAGTCATACACATCTGGGATGGCATGAGGGTGAGTAAATGATAAGAGAATTAAAATTTTGGGGTGAACTATCCCTTTAAGGGGCCATTCACACAAATGCGTTTTTGCATCTGTATATGCTGTTGTTTTATTCTTTTTCTATGTAAACATGAGCTAGATGGACATCTTTGAACGCTACACCTTTATTCAATGTTTTTTAGGGTTTCATGCAGGAGCATAGGGTTTTTTAGATGCTGTGTCAAGTTATGGTGTGTTCACTTCATGTCGGAATTACTGTAATTCTGACCTGTAAAAAGCTTTCATGTCATCGTAGAACTCGTAAATAAAATTGTAAACATTGAATTTTATTAAAGCTCTGACTTCAGTGGCAGCGGCCTCAACAGTTAATAGATATTTTTGTTTGATATACCGTTTTATTATTCCATTGTTACCTGGAGCGCTTTCTTTGTTCTTAAACATTTTGCAAGAGGTGAATTAATTAGTGAATGTAGTGATAAAAATTTTAAAAAACAAAACCGTTTTGCCATTATACTGTAATTATTGCCATGGAAACTAAAAACTTGCAAGGTCCGGGGACGTAAAAGGCTCTGAGTAGAGTATCTGAGTTGCCATCTCGTAATTACACTAATTTGGATGAAAAGTGAACACAGCATTAAAAAGAACTTTAACTTTCAAAAAAGCATCTCAAGACTAGCGTTCTGTTCTACTCATTGCGTATAGTGTCTAGCTTTTTTTTTAACTCGACCCGGCATCAAAAAATTGTGCCACTCCTGCGCTAGATGCTGAAGTGAACAGAGAGATGAGACACATCGGTCAGAGATGTCCATCTGTCTCATGTTTACATAGAAAAACTATTGAAAAACAGCACAGACGGATACAAAAACACCTGACAAACGCCTTCAAAGTTTGCCTTCATTCACTGGAAAATCAGCTACGGTTGTTTGCCAAGCTAACCCAGCAGATATACCTCAGCTCAAGCTTAGATGTGTTCTCTCCACAGCAGGGGCGGTGCCAGCATTTTTTCACAGGGGGGGCCCCGGCCAGTGTACCTTGATACCTGGGGGGGGGGGGATCACAATGGGGTTCTCACCCCCTAGAACCTCATTGCTCCACAGACCCCTGTGGTCCATTGTTAGACAGCCAGCAACAATATGTTTCTGCCACAGGCCAGTCTTTATTTTCTTACTGGGTTTGGTCTGAGCACTCTGGGTTATTCCTCTGCATCACTCTTCTTTCCAAAGCATCTGACACTCCAGTTAAAGATGTTTTTCAGTGGACGTTTCACCTCTCTACAGGATTACAACTGAAGCTAAACACAAACCAGCAAACCACAAATTTCCACACATTGGTTAATAGAATAAGCATTTCATTTGTTGGATGTTGGCCACCATTGAGTTTGCATCACATTCACAGATCTTTTGAGAAGGTTTGATCTTTAAATGTAATACTCGGCCTCAAGAATTATTTTCAAATGCAAATGAGCTTGTGATTTGCTGCAAATGTTTGCCAGAAGTTTGCTGCTCTTCACCGGTAGTGAACCAACAGCAAACCTTTGGCAACAATGGACAATTTGCTGCAAGTCTGCCACAAAGATCATTTGCATTCAAAAATTATAAGTGGTGAATTTGCCATGATCTCTTGATTTTCGTAGTGCATGGAACATTTCTTTGGTATCTCATACTGATGTGAAGTGTTCTGATATGGAACAACAAAGAAGCCACCAGAGCAAAATGGAAGATACTGGAGCCAGGGACTGCTGCAATGCAGAGAAAGATTTATCAAGACTGTACTTGATATGTCTGTTTGGTATATTGTTTAAACATATTTTATCATCGTGGCCACCACCACAGTGATTGCATCATTTCTTGCACTAAAAATTTGACACCCTAGAATCCAGTAGAATTTCCCTTCGGTTTTTCATTTAGCATCTATTTTTTGTATTTAATTTCAACACTCAAAGATCAGTATATATGTATGTGTGGGAAAGAATGTATGAATATCATTGCATTGGACATAGCATTGGCTTAACAATTGCAATTCTGTTCAAAAGTTTCAACACGGCGAGTGTCACAGTGTGCTATTAAGTATTGTGAAGTTCAAAGAATTTCGTAAATTGCTTCACACAATGGCTTTCATCTAGATTAATTGAAAATTACTTCAGTTGAGTACAGCCTTTACAGACACAATGTCTGTGCAGTGCTGTAATTATTATCCGTTGATTTGGACCATACTGTACAATTTAGTCTTTCTCCTCTCTTTTTTTCTCCTATCCATTATTGTTGTTTGGTAAAGTACTGTAGAAATACAATTTCACAGCTCAGAGGCTGGATCAGGACTAGAATTATGATTAATATTCAACAGAAAATGATTCAGCACTCTGTGTTTTTTGGTGAACTGTCCAAAATATTACAGCATGAGACACAGACATTGAGAATTAGAAGCACTAGGCTTCAACCGGTGCTTTGTAACAGCCTCTCAAAGGCATATTAGTTGTCTGCAATTATTGATAATTCAAGAGAAATTCCTATTGAATTATTCAGAAACAGTCACATGCTTGTTCGGTTAATGTCTCAAACTGTCTTCTTTATAGTCCTAGTTCCCCATTCAGATAATTGAGCCAATTCATTTGGCTTGGTAAGGTGATAAAGTCTTCAGTAGTGTGAGCCCAATTATGACAGTTCAGTTATTAATTACTGCATCCTAAATTTGGTCATTGACTGTAATGCAAGGATATTAAATTGCCACCAGAACTCCATTTTACATTGTGTCAATTTACATTAAGTTAGGACACTTTTGGAAATGCTTTATCTTTCTAACTTTTGCCCTGTAGCTTAGTTATTTTTCCCCTTAAGCAATACACTGAGGGAGAATAATCTGATCCTTTACAGAAGCAAGCACCGTTTATTTGTCACATGACCAGGGTTGCTTGGCAACCCAAAGCCTTCAGTTTATCCACCAGCACAAGTAATAAACCCATTATACAGAAAAGCAAAGTAGCCGGCAAAGACATACATACAACTCACTCCATTTCCACTCTGCCACAGAACCACAGAACATATAATGTATTTTTTATGCCATTATAATGAAATACATTTATTATATTATGTGTATTTAATGTATACTATCTTTATGGTATAAAAGTATTCCAAATGATGGGAGAAAAGTGTGTGAGTGTGTGTGTGTGTGTGTGTATATATATATATATGTGTATATATATATATATATATATATATATATATATATATATATATATATATATATATATAGGGGTGTGGGGAGGGGGTGAATGTCCAATCATCACTCCAGCACCACCACCAGCAAAACGAAATCAACACCTTGCTTCATGGGCGCCAGCAAGATTTAATCTGAGGGTACGCACAGAAATCTGCCATAGAGGTCTGCACGGGCCTTAAAATGAAACCCAACCCTTACCCGAGACCGTGTGGCCCAATCCTACCCGGCCCGAACGATAGGCTACCATCAGATTTTAAGCCCGAACCCAACCGCAAAATCGCTTACTATCTAATTTCTTCTCCTAGCAAGTACTGTTGCAATAGGCTGTATTTTATATAAGCATAGAGGCAACATTTGTAACAATTCTGAATCAGTAAACATAGCCTACACAGTTTTAACAAGGCACAACAGCCCCTTAGTACACACTAGAGCAGAAGAGGGGACTTCACTTGGTGCAGCACAATCTGGAATAAAATGACAGTCTGACAATCTGGAAACACTGCAACAGTCCCCTCTATGCAGCCTGAACTTGTTTAGAATGTTGAATCTTTGTGACAACTGCGCTAAAAACAATCTAGACGCAGCGCAAAGAATGAAACAGAGCTCAGGTGTGTTCTTTTTAACTTGACATGGTGTTTAAAATGTGCCGGTCCTGTCTGAGACGCTGAAGAAAAAGCGAGACGCGGTGCAAATGTCAAAGACATTCGCCCAGCATATTTAAACAATGGGAAATCAGAACAGACGCACGCAAAAACACATTCCGTGTGAACGGCCCCTAACTCGTCCGTTCACGCGTGTCTAGGAGTGAGAGCTTGACAGGCCCGGTTCCTGATCAAAATCACTGAGGGCGCTTCTGAAAATAGTGGGGGTGCTTTAATAGATTAAATCATGTATAAATGCTACTAAAACAACGTAAATTAAATTATTCTTTTATTTATTTATTTTTATGTACAAAACATTTATTTCTTTGTTTTTTCTACATGATCTGTCGCTGAAAATGACAGCAGAATGCTGCGCCTGTAGATTAGGACATACATTGATGCAGTGTTCACAAAATGCAGGGATTTTTGTGTTTGCTGGGATTCAAGGAAATCTGCTTGCCGATTTACAGTATTAGTCTTACAGGGGCAGTGGTGGTTCAGTGGTTAAGGCTCTGGGTTATTGATCAGAAGGTCAGGGGTTCAAGATGCCACTATTGGGCCCTTGAGCAAGGTCCTTGACCCTATCCGCTCCAGGGGCACCGTATCATGGCTGACCCTGCACTCTGACCCCAGCTTAGCTGGGATATGTGAAAAAAAAAAGAATTTCACTGTATATGTGGTAATGTGTGATAAATAAATACAATTATTAATTATATAATTCTTATATTCAACTGATCTGGGATGTGCAATTATTTTGGTATGGGGCCACATCAGCCATTAAGTAGAACATGGAAGAGAGAAGATAAAAATATCTACATAGCTGTATCTTTTAAGCCCAGAAGTAGTAGTGCACTCATGCACTCAGTGAATAATGCACAATTTTCTGAATTGTATACAGACTGATGGGACCATTCTATGATTGCTTGAAGTTTTGCTGCTACTTTTATGTGTTGAATAAAGACTAAATAAAATTATAGTTTATTTTACCATACTTTAATAACCACGTAATTTAGTGTTCAATTTAACACTCTACATCAGTTTGGTTTAATAGTAAAATAAAATATTCTGAAATTATAGATTCTCAAAGCTTATTTTAATGTTTGCCGCAAAGTGGATAAAGTTGTTTTATTCTCAAAACATTATCAACTCATGGGTCATGATCATCGTCATGAGTCTCGTCAATGAGTCTCGTCAGTGGTTTGTTTGGCATCCCATTCAGCACACAACTGAATAAAACAGGCTGTATGACACTGATAAATGATTACTGCCACAGTAATGTTCACATACAGTTGTGAGGGACTTCAGGATTTTACAAATAACACAAAGAACAAACATATTCCTCTCTCGCTTGGTTTTGCTCGCGTGTCCCCTCCGAGTGCGAATGATGTGAAGATCTATTGGGATTTTACTAAAGTTCATCACTGAAAAGGTTTGCTCGCTGACTAGGCAATACACAGCACATGGACCCTCATGAATGGACACGGACTGGATGCATCACACTTTTCTTTGAGCATTATATTGCACTATTGAGCGCTAAGCTTCTTTTCCTTTATTTTTCTTTTTTTTTTCTTTCTTTTTTCAAGAGGAGAGAGAAATCGCGCACTCGCATGCATGGTTGCCAGATTGCATAAAATAGGTATGACATAAGGCGAACTATTTCCAATTTGTGCAAGTATAAATCTCTGATTAGGGTATTGCATCTATTTTCTGGCAACCCTGAGCACATTAAAAGTTTGTAGATTAGCAATAGGTCCCAATGCCAGATAAATTAAAGATCTAATAAAAAGGTTCATGATAAATCGACCCGTGGGCAGTAGTTTGCCCTGGTCTGCAACTGATGGTGCTTTCACACTGTGCACATTTGCTGCGGTCCGATTCCAAGTGCGATTGTTCCCGGTGCCCCCAGCAGCTTTGGTCTGGTTTCACACTCACTTGATTCTATCGAATCCCGGTCCATTTGCGTTCATCTTACGTCATCACAAACACGCACGGAGAACACAACGCGACTCATCATACTTGTTGTTTTTTTTTTGTTATTTTGGTGCCATTATGCACAGCTGAGTGAACGACAATTGCGTATATGTGCGCTTCTTGGTGTAACTCATCAGATGTCCAGGGGAAGATGGCTTGCTGCTGCTCGCAAACGGCGTATTTTGAGGAGACATCTGACTGCGAGGAATTCATTTGCATCTTTGTTTACACTGCACGCTTACTCACGCTCGTGTCCAAGGTGAAGTTATCGCCACTGTCATCTCCTATTATACCCTATATTTATAACCTATAGCATTTATATATAGTATTTATACGGTGTATAGATAGATAGATAGACGTCGTCATCAGCTAAAACGCATGCGCAGGTTACTTCACTTCCTGAACAAGTGCGCACCCGAGTCCGAGTTGCTTTCACATTCACGCGAATCGCACAACAGTTCCATTGCAACCGAACTCAGACCACCTCCTATTTGTAGTCTCGGGTTCGGTACCGCGATGCGCTCCCCGGTCCGCTTTCACATTACCAATTCATGCGAACCGTGCTGTGTTTTGAACTAAACTGCCAGCGTGAAAGCACCCTATGGTTCGTTTGAGGGTGCTACCGCCATAAAACCGGGCCTGGAGCGCGAAACATGTTTGGTAGACCTGTTTATTTTTTCATTCATACAAATCCGAACCGAAGTCCTACTTGAAAAACTGACCCGAACCCGACCTGGGTTGCAGACCTCTAAATCTAAATCTAAATCTAAATCTAAAAAACAAAACAACAACAACAACAACACCAAAGCCTTCAATTCTGGTGACTTTGAGATAAGCATTTTTTTATTTTCTCGAGTTTGAGTAGCGTTCATGTAACTATTGGCTAAAGCGTTTCTTCCAGTATCCATTCAGACTGACGTGTTTTCGAGCTAAAAAAGCAAAACTCACTACAACGAATAGAGCAGAACGCAGTTGTCTCGAGACGCATTTTTATCAGTTGAAGAAGCCTACTTTTTAACTTGACACAGCGTCTAAAAATGCAGAGCTCACATGAGAGATGCAGAAAACACAGTGAAACGTGACACAGTTGTCAAAAGACATCTATCTAGTGAATGTTTACAAGGAAAACGATTGAAAAACATTGCAAGCAGACGCAAAAACATTGTTAGTTCTTTTAAACAGCCAACAGAAATACGGGACACATTTCATGATTGGTGAAATATTCTGAGAGTAAATATTTCTCAGGTCAGTCGGTGCGCTCATGCTCATGGTACGGCCGTACAGCTGCAGTCGCCACTGCCTCGCTTTAATTATATATTATAGACAAAGTCTAAAAAGTAAAACAATAATGAAGCACAAAACCATTCATGAAACAATAAAAATGGAAAAGGTAACATACAAAAATATCTAAACATTGTTTTGACCAGCAAATATTGGTATTAAAATGTTTTATTACTAAATGAGTGACATTTAAAACATATGTAATAACCTGCCCAGATAAAAATGTGACAACATGCCCCAAAGAATACCTTTGTCTTAAGAACATATTTAAACATTTCAGCAGAGATATGTCTTCATAATATGATTAATCCTTGCCTTAATTTATGGAAGTGTGGTTTGATTGGGTTAACTTATTTTCTCAAGAGCTATAATGCAAATATGATAGTATTGGAATTTTAGTTTGGAGGACAGAATTCACAAAAGTTCATCTAATTTAAGAGTGTTTTGAACTAGATGTTTGAAACCAATATACAAAATGTCTGCTACTCACATTTGCACTATTGACTTATGACTTCAGATGTCTTTGTTACTGAAATATAGCACTTGTGACAACTAGCCCATGGCCACCCCTGCAGTATATGTATGTTACTCTCTCTCTCTCTCTATATATACATACATACATACACACACACACACACACACACTATATACATATACACTATATGGCCAAAAGTTTGTGGACACCATATGTGCTTGATGAACATTTAATTTCAAAACCTTAGGTATCAATTTTCCCCTTTGCTGTAATAACAGCTTCCACTCTTTTGGGAAGGCTTTCCACTATACTGTATAGTAACATGGCTGCAGGGATTTGCTCTCATTCAGACACAAGGCTATCAATGAGGTCAGGAACTGATGTTGGTCGATGGGGTCTGACTTACAGTTGCTGTTCCAGTTCACCCCAAATGTGATCAGTGGGGTTCAGGTCTGTGCTTTGTGCAGGCCAGTCAATTTCTTCCACGCCAGACACAGTAAACCATTTCTTTATGGACCTCACTTTGTTCACAGGGAACAGAAAAGGGCTATCCCCAAACAGTTGCCACAAATTTGGAAGCACACAAAGCCCAAGCCATTATATAAAGAAACATTAAGATTTTTCTTTACTGGATTTAATGGAGTAACCAAATACGTTAATTAGAAGGGGGTGTCCACAAACTTTTGGCCATATAGTGTATATACTGTATATGATTATATATATAGCAAATAAAGACATGCGCTTAAAGGAGCTTATAAGAACACCTAAAAGTCTGACCATATATCCTTTAAATATAATTTTGTGTTCTAGTCAGTTCTGGGTGTATATGAGAGCAGCAAGTCTATGCTATCTGTCACTGGGACAAAAGGATGAGTTTTGTCAATGCGGTTCATCTTATCAAATCAGCAAAATGAGTTTTCTGTAAACACCTGTGAACCTGAGAGCAATCCAGACAGTTCAAATAGCAGATAAGAGAAAAGCAATAGCTTTCTACAGATACAATCTCTCTAAAGTGTCCACTTGATTTTTTAGATTGCATCTGTGCTATCTGCTGGCAGACTATCCTGAAATCCTGTCACCAGTCTAGATGCACTGAAAAACACAGGTGAATAGAGGCCATCTCAGCACTAATCTGTAAAAAATACCTCTGGATGTGGGGTGTATATTGCTTTATGCCACTTCAACCACAGAGAACCAAGAAAGAGAGCCGGCTTTTAATGTTTTCTGACTTCCAGCTCATCCTCTTCTACTTGGCTCCACACATTCGGAAACACGATCGAATGTGACCTTTTTTCCTACACAGAAGTGGGAGTATGTTTTTGAAGAGTTCATCTCATAGGCTTTGACTTGATTACTCAAGCTGTGTTGTTTGTGCTTGCAGGCATCATAAAAGACAGAGAAGCCTGGCAAATGGGGAATCTGAGTGCTTCGATTCATGCTGTAGAAACACAGGTCAATGACAGAGCAGAAATGCTCAGCCATTATAACAGCAGAAACCCCCCCCCCCACCCCCAAGTGAATAGGTGACAAAATTTTGACACTCCAAAAAGCGCATTTCATAAAATGAATCCATACGATTCCAGTGTTTTAATCCATATCTTCAGAAGTGAAATGATAGGTGTGGGTGAGTGTTACATCCCAGGATGTATTAATTTCTTTATTTCTTTCCATGTTACATCTGTGGATGTAGTGGTTGATTGTATATTGATTATACAGTGTTTGTATGTTTTCTGTTGTCTTCCTTGTTTTTCCTTGTGTTCTCTCTCTGTCATTTTCCCAAACAGATTAATTGACATCAGCTACCAATGATTAAGGTCACGTGCTAAGCTGCTCTGATTGGTGGACAACATGGGGAACATGTGGATAAAGCTGAGGTGGAAAGTCAGCTCAAAGAGACTCCTTCCTCAGCATGTGCAACTTTGGTTTTTAGTGCTGTTGTAACTTGAAGTTGCACTATGATAAACTGTTGCTTTTTTTATTTTTTTTATACAATCTTGTGAGTATAAAATCCTGAGTTGGATATGTGCTTATTTCCATCCCTTAACATCTATGGAAGCAGTAGAGAGGTGGTCACCATTTTTGTTGTAAACCTTGTTTTCTCCTGTTTATGGCTAGATAGGGAGTGAGACTAGATTTGTTAATTTTCCATTTCTTTTAAGGGTAAGTAGTTTGTGCCCCCATCAGCTAGACTCCTTTTGTTTATTATTTTGGCCTGGTCCCCTCTTGAAGTCTTAATGCTTCCTTCTGTGTTTATAGAAGAAAATAAACTTGTAACTATTGTAACCTGTTGTGGTTGTTATTGGCTGGGACAGGAGTGAAGACCTCCACATGATTCATTTAAATAATTTTATCCTTTATCACCCCTAGATGGGGAGGAAATGTAACTGTGAGAAACAGATAAATATTTAAGTCCTTTTTTTTGCCTGAGATTATTCTTCCTGCCCAGTAGGGGGCAATATGCATAATGTGAATCACCAAAAACACAGGAAGAATGACTGAGCAGTAGAGGTCTTCATGGGCTTTAAAATGAAACCCAAACCCGACCTGTACCCGAGACCAAAACCCTGCCCGAACGATACCGTCAGATTATAAACCAGAACCCGCTCACTATCTTTATGATTTCTTCTCCTAGCAAGTTTTGTTGCAATAGGCTATAATTTATGTAAGCATATAGGCAACATTCGTAACAGTATTGAAGTTTTAACAATGCACGGCAGCCCCTCAGTACACTAGCGCAGGATGGAAAAAAAGCATTGACTTAGTGTTTATGTGCTGAAACTTTGCTTGGTGCAGAACAGTCTGGAATAATATGAAACAATGCAACAGTCCCCTATTTACAGCTTAAACTTGTTCAGGAAGTTGAACCTTTGTAACACCTGCGCTAAAAACAATCTAGATGCAGTGCAAAGAATGAAACGGAGCACAGGTGTCTCGACATGCGTTTTTGAAAATTTCACGTTCTTTTTAACTTGACATGGTGTTGAAACAGTGCCTGTCCTGCGCTAGACACTGAAGAAACAGCAAGACATGGTGCAGCAGTCAAAGACATTCGTCCAGCATGTGATTACATAGGAAAACAATGGAAAAACAGAACAGATGCGTGCAAAAACACGTTTGGTGTGAACGGCTCTTAACTCGTCCTTTTGCGCGTGTCTGTGAGTGAGAGTGCATGTATGAAATAAGTTCAGTAGGCTTGTTTAATTTTTCATTAATTACAAACCTGAACCCAACCCGAAGTCCTACTTGAAAAACTGACCCGAACCTGGACCGAGACCCGTCAGGCCCGGGTTGGGTTGCAGACCTCTACTGAGCAGGGAGGAGAGTTTATAGTAAAAACAAAGGAATTAAATATTTATCTATTTCTCACCCACACCTATCATATCACTTCTGAAGATATGGTTTTATCTACTGGAGTCATATGGATTACTTTTATGCAGACTTATGTGATTTTTGGAACTTCAAAATGTTGGCACCCATTCACTTGCATTGTATGGACCTAAAAGCTGAGAAATTCTTCTAAAAATCTTAATTTGAGTTCAGCAAATGAAAATAAGTCACACACATCTGGGATGGCATAAGGGTAAGTAAATAATGAGAGAATTTACATTTTTAGGTGAACTATTGCTTTAACTTGTATTGAACCCTGAATATTCCTTTAACACTAATAATGCCTTCTGAACACTTCCTGTTGCACACAAGGCCTGTTGCATACTAAAAAAAAGTTGTAACCTGCAATTGTTACAGTACCTCAAGAATCTATTTCTGCTTGATCTAAAGCATAAAAAATTACTTGTTGTTGTAACCTAATTTGTCATGTTGATTTAGTTAGATTAAATAAAAAATTTTACTTAGAAAAAAATGTTACCTGACAAACAATCTTTACAGTGCAGCTTTGATTGTGTATAGTCATGGTACATTTCTGTCTCTTTTACAATTAATTATATATGTAGAATGTTCATTCTTGTATTTGTAACTTTAAATCTCACAATTGCTACAAGAGGGGCCTTCCAAAGAGGACATTGCAGGATCACAATCTGTCCTTCTATGTGACATTCTGCATTAGATATAAAAAAAAAATATTTATCAAGCGCTATGTTTTATTTTTCCAGCATGAATTTCTATCAAGGAATCCTTCAAAATGGTTCTGTGAGCAAAGGCTGCAGGCCAAATGAGATATTAACCATACAGCCCTCGGCACAGAGCAGGCAGAGAGTGGACGCCTATTGTCTGTGGTCACTCACTGGCTATGAATGCAGTTAAAGTTGGAGGACTGCAGCATCAAGTCCGGTGCTTACAGGAGGGTACAGTAAGCCCTTAGCTGTTTGACCGAGAATTCACAAGGATACTTGTGGTAGCGAAGGCGTGGTGGAGCGTGCGTCTGGGGGAGAGAGAAAGTGGTCAGGCTTCACCCCTGGGTGATTATGACAAACAGCTGTTTCTCTTTGCAGTAATCCTGGAAGAGCAATAAGTGGGGAGCCAAAGTGGCAGGAAGGGAGAGAGAGAGAGCGAGCCAGCACACTCATGCCCAGACTCTGCTCTTTTGAGTTAAACATTTGTGTGAAAAGAATAAGTTACCTTGTTTGAGTTGAAACATTGCCCATTTCCTGCTTCCTCTGGGGTAGACAAGAAACTTGTCACAGTGCTAATTCACAATAATGCCTCCTACCTGTATTTCATTTAATGTGTTTCTCTTCTGTAATGAATGATGCAGTGGGTTGACGTCGTCCCCATGACTGTCTGCCTGCATTGATTAAAATAATGATCAATCACAGTGCACTGGATGGGCCCTCATCACGCTCACATTCCCACTGGGGCTCGAACACATTGATGAGTGCGGTTGATCCATTCACTAATGATTCAGAGCTGAGTTAGAGTCAAGACTCATTACAATAACAGATGATGTGCTCTTTGTTGACATGGAATTGCTCCAAGATGTAGATGTCGAAGAAGCCCTCACTGAAATGAACCGTGAGAAGCTTGTGTTTGTGTAGCATAATGGTGCAACCTTGAGATGCAAAGGAAACAAATGCAACATAAAAGCTTTGTGTGTTCCTGATTCCCCTCTTATTCTCCATTATACAAGCAGCCATCATGAGCTGTCTCTCACTTTTACAACAGGTGGGGGTGATTTCTGCAGAGTTTCAGCACAAAAACCTGTCATATTCACTAAGCACCCGCAATCCAATTTAACCAGATGCTAAATGTGCTGAATAAGCGCTGATATGAGTATTTAAATTAAAAGACTTAAAGTCATTCTTTTCAGTGCAAACATACCTCCTTTATATGTAAATTAGGCCTGGTGCAATTAACGTTATGCTGTTACCACCTGCGAAAGGCAGGCAATAAACAGAATTTCGTTTGAAAGAAATGGGCTGCGTTTCCCAATGTCTTACACTTTCAATATCATCTTAAAGAACATCGTACTTTATTTTACGATGGAGTAACACTAGTAATCCAAACCATCATGTAGATCGCACGTTATTAAGTAGAACATAACTTCTCGTTACAGGAGCTATCTGGTCCAAATATGTTGAACTAATGCAAAGCTTTTGCCAGTACGTCCAGGAGTTTGTCTTCTCAACCTGAAAATACTGCCAAATATGGAAATTGTATGTGATCTTGTCGAGGCGCAGCAGGTTATGAAAAATAGCTGAATACTTAGTAAAAGAAATGGCTAAATTTCCTGCCAAAACAATAAATAACAACAAAAACTACCACAGTACTTTCCCTAACACCAGAAACCCTTTGTCACTTTGCACTTCTAAATGTTCCTGATCCATGAGGTATGATTTGAGGTAATTTGATTTCATATTTAAATAACTTTTAAAATATTGCTAATTTATGTAGCTAATGAGAATCCTTGAAATTGTCATTTATTTTGAGGGAAAAAAATACATCTGTAATGTTCAAGGTGATTCAATCAAAAGTTTTTCAATAACTGTCCAATAAGTAAAAGTATAGTATTTGGAGTAGCCCCCTTGTTGCAGGAGCTAAAGGCCCCCATAAAACAAACAGTTTTTCTTAAGTGGGGGGAACAGATATGATATGAAGATTTCACATCCCTTCGTGTTACGATCCCTTCATGTCACCATCCCTTCATGTTCCCGGACTCTTAGTTTTACTCTTTCATGACTTTTACGTTGTAGTTTTTCACACATTACATTTCCCAGCAGGCACCGTCATCATTACATTCACCTGTTTCCCATCAGTATTCGGGAAATGTATTCCATTACAGAATACATGCTGTAAAATGTAATTTGTAACATATTCCGTTAGATTACTCAAGGTCAGTAACGTATTCTAAATACTTTGGATTACTTCTTCAGCACTGGTAGATTTTTTCACTTGTTTTGACTATAAAAACTCTGCCAGTACAGTAAGACAAAATGCACATGTTAAAAATACATTCTCTGAAAAACCTAAATATCTTATGCAGTGTTGTTTCTAAAACAAGATAAATTGAATTGATCTTGTTTTAAGGATTTTTACAGGAAAACAATAATAAAAAAAAAAATGATCAAGAATACGATTTTTGCCCTTATATCAAAGGTCTTTCTAGAAAAAAGAAATTATGATCCAACGTAAATTTTCTTGATAAAAAAAAAATATGATCGTGCCTGGTAATGTGCATGTAAAATGGCTAGAAATAACATTTTAGCTTAGCATAAAGCTGACAATTTACACAAGGTTTATTTCTATTTCTTCTGCTCCAAACTTACTTCAAACTTACTTCTCTGTCTGCTCGTATGAATGTAACACATCATAAGAAAGTGTTTCACCACTGTTCAAATGCACTTTGGATCGCATCATTTTTATGTATAAATGTTTTCCATCTGAAAGGACTAAATATTAAATGAAACAAATGACAATAAAATGCAAAATAATCTCTTCAGTAATCAAAATACTTTTTGAATGTAACTGTATTCTCAATACCAATGATTTAAATAGTAACTGTAGTGGAATAGAGTTACTTATATTTTGTTTACTTGTATTACTCCCCAACACTGTGTGTGTGTATATATATATATATATATATACACACACACACACACACACACACACACACACACACACACTACCGGTCAAAAATTTTGAAACACCTGACTGAAATGTTTCTCATGATCTTAAAATATTTTGATCTGAAGGCATATGCTTAAATGTTTGAAATTAGTTTTGTAGACAAAACAAATTGTGCCACCATATTAATTAAAACTAAAACTAAAATTTAATAAAAAAAAAAAAAAAAAGTTTTTGAAATTGATGACTCAGACCAAATAATAAAGAAAAGCAGCCAATAAGTGCCCAACATAGATGGGAACTCCTTCAATACTGTTTAAAAATCATCCCAGGGTGATACCTCAAGAAGTTGGTTGAGAAAATGTCAAGAGTACATGTCTGCAAATTCTAGGCAAAGGGTGACTTTGGGCAAAGGTATTTTTATTTTTTTTGTCTGTGATTCTTCATTAAACTTTGCATTTGTGTTCAAACTTCATCCCTCTCCATGCTCATGCGTGACAGAAGAATGTTCAGAATTGGCTCACTTTGACTGATCCAATCAAACTGGAGATTCATTTGTTTATGGCGATGTTATGAAACATCAAATGTGATTGAAATTAACAGTAAATGTTGCACCCTTTATGAAAGTAGTTATTTTGAAATAGGCATTATCTTATTTTGTTACTCAAAAAAGCATCTTGCCATCTTAAAAGTATTTGTATAAGCTGACAAATTTTGCCCTGTAACTACTGTCACTTTTGTTTTACACTATATCACTATAAACCCAGGGGCCTTTAGCCCTAGGTGTGGAGGCCTTTTACCCCAAGTTTTTGAATGAATTTTAGTCAAAAGAACCTTCGGCTATTATTTATTTTTGCTCAAATTAAGTTGCTCCATCAATATTCAATAAAAATCTATTTATTTTTTCTAATCTTGAGACACTTTACAACCAGAAAAAAACAAAATTTTCCTTAAGAAGTGCCTTTAGCCTCATTGTACTCTAATGATGGCTTTGGTAAGACAGGGTTTCAGATATACTAATGCTCAACTTCATAGAGATTAATGAGTGACCCAGGTTACAAATGCATATAATGTGATTGCACATGATGTGAATCATTATAAAGGGCTCTCACATAGACTATAGCTAGTTTTGTTCCTTTGGCTGGAAACTTAACAGATGACCATCAGTACTGAACTTCTCATAGACACAGTATCTCAATATAAAGAGACACTTGGTGCATTCATAGATCATATGGTTAGAGTTTGAGGCACCGTGCAATTGTAGCCTTAGTGCCATTATGCAACATGTAATTTGTGACTGCCACAAATGGACTACCAGCTGCTAAACACCTTCTTACTGCCATTGGTCCACGACATCGGTAGGTGTGACCTAGAGTTCCACCTACTCTGAGGCCGACAGCAAATTGCAGTTCAGTCAGTTCAGATCAGTCAACACGAACACACCAGTGTGCAGAGTTATTAGCGAGCTGGTGCAAATTTCGTTCGTCAAAAGCCATTCACACATCTGCCCAAAGTAAGATATGCCCTTCAACATTCTTTTGTTTGTATCCTACCCATTAACACTCTTTTATACATCCATCTTTGCAGTATTAGCAGTGTCATCATAAAGTACAATAACAGTATAATCGGTGCAAAGCCTTCTTTGCTGGTGTTACATGCCAATAAATAAATATTTTTTCATCCTTTCATTCTCATTGACCTTTTTGCCTATGTATTTTCAATCCCTTTCCACTCCTAATCAATCTACAAACAAATAGCAAAAAACAAAAAAAATTATCCAATCAGAATTATTATAAGTGTGACAACTGTTTCACAAATCACACGCCCGAAGCAGCACGTGAGTCTGAGCTCCACCCCATCAGGCCTTCAGAATTTCCACAGAATCCCTCAACAGTGTAAGTGAATAGGCATCTAAAGTCTGATTGTCAGATTCAGTCGGATTGATTTATTTGTTCTTGTGGGTGTGGTCTTTAGGATATGTCCCAGTCCAGACCTTCTAGCTGAGTGACGCAATCACGCTTTAAGTGATTACGTAATTTGAAAGCGAAGAGCGCGAGATCTTGTTGACGAGTCGGCTGTCATCACTGCTGGTATCGCCGTTGAGAAAGAGATCCTTATGGAATTAAAAACCTAAGATGTTCTGCATGATCGTGCGATTGATTAATTAAACAGGAAGGGAGGACTGATTTTCACTTTAATCAAATTGGTAAGTGCTTTTTGCATTGTTATAGCAACATCAGTATTTTTCTAAGTGTAAATTAGGCTGCTTGAGCATTCAGTGTCGGATCAAGTTTTGAAAAGTAACCGTGTACTCTGACGAAACAAAATTTATTGCAAGCAAAATTTTAATTGTAAATATTATTAGAGAGCTTTTTCTTGGTATTAGACATCCTTGGTTCCGGCTTTCGTGTGTGGACGTATTTTTATGTCAGTTGGTATTATTATTTGACTGCCACGTAATGTATGATAGGCATACGGTGTCTTATTCATTGTGAAACTGTGTTTTCTTAATGGTATGAATCGCACTGCAGGCCTAGACTTAAAATGCATGGGCCGCAGCTAAATCGGTGTATATTATGGCTGCACATAGCATGTTAGCGCAGTAGTGCCAAGATTGCAAAAGGTAAACATGACAAATTACACATTATCTACTGCATATGTATTACTTTAAATCATCATCGAGTAGTTAAAGGGTTAGTTCACACAAAAATGAAAATTCTCTCTTCATTTATTCACCCTCATGATATCCCAGGTATGTTTGACTTTCTTTCTTCTGCAGATAACATTTGAAGAAAAATAGAAAAATATTTTAGCTTAGTAGGTCCTAAAAATGCAAGAGGATGGTGATACGACTTTTGAAGCTCAAAAAAAGAACAGACAGTTTGCATAAACATCATCCGTACGACTTCAGCTGTAAAATTCTAAAGCGACACAATTGCTTTTAGTTTGAGAAAGATCCATATTTGAGTACTTTTTAACTCTAAATCATCACTGGTTAGCAGCAGTATGCACATGTGACGTAATCGAGAAGACACGTGAGAACTGATGCATGTGCGACACACCCGGAAGAGCAGTGCTGTTTAAAACTGAGTAGGCAAACCGCTGTACAGAATCTTCATTGGTTTTGGTTTAGATCTGTATTTGTATCTATTTCTTTACTCATGATCGTGAGTTTGTGTACTTATCCTGGATGTCTCAACCGAGAGAAGAACATGAGATTACGTCTGTAACATGGCAACGTGAATATGTCACACGAGAGACCGCGTGATCTCCACCTTCTTGTGAAGCTTACCGGAAGCATTGGATTATAGTTAAAAAGTACTTAAATATTTATCTTTTCCGCACCAAAAGTGATCAAATTGCTTTAGAAGACATTAATTTAAATGCTGGAGTCGTTTGACGTTGATGAAGTTTACACTCAATGACGTTTATGCTGACTGTCTATGATTTTTGGAGTTTCATAAGTCTGATCACCATCCACTTGCATTTTAAGGACCTACTGAGTTACAATATTTTTCTATTTCTCTTCTAATGTGTTCTGCTGAAGAAAGAAAGTCATATACACCTGGGACATTATGAGGGTGAGTAAATAATGAGAGAATTTTCATTTTTGAAAATTTTTACTTTAGTACATCTTCTTTTACTGATCTTGTGTGAATTCTAATCATAGAATGACACATGAAGTCATCAATGATAACACATTTTAATGTTACTTATGTTTTACATGTAGTCTTGAGCGTCCTCATATTTAAATCTCCAACGCCTCCCCAGCAGTGTGGCTGATGTCTGAAAGTTTGCAAACTTCTTTTTGGCTCTGAGCGAATAATGAAAAAGCACTTCGACATAAGTGCGCTGGGGCCTTAGCGTTCTAGTGCTTCAGGAAACCCAGCCAGTTTGTGTACATTTTCTAGTGATTAAGTCAATAGTAATTAAAGGAATAGTTCCCCCCAAAATGAAAATTCTCTCATCATTTACACACCCTCATGCCATCTCAAATTCGTATGACTTTCTTTCTTCTGTGGAACACAAAGAAATTTTGAAGGATGAAAGATTTTGATGATTCTTACTGTCCATACATTGTAAGTCAATGGTGTCCAGAACTGTCTAGCTCTGAAAAGGACATAAAGTCATCATAAAAGTAATCCATATTATTCCAGTGGTTTTATCTATGTCTTCTGAATTGATGTGATAGCTTTGGGTGAGAAGCAAACATCTTTATGCGCAACGCATGATACAATGTCCGGTTATAATGCATGCACGTCAGTTCTTGCATAAACATGCAAGCATGCATGCATCAAACAAGAGGACACATGAACAAGCAAGACAATTGCGTTCAGAACAGATTTTGTGGGCACATTTGCGCCGTTACCTGCTTGCATAATTTCTTTAGTGAACTGTGCACTAAAACAATGCAGACAGCATGTGAAAGTATATCAGACTGATCTCACAGTGAAATCGTAAACAGTAGGTTGACTTTTCTTTAGCTGAAATCAGTCTGTGCATACCAGAATTTAAAACACTGCCCCCAGTGGCCAAAGCAGTAGTAGTTGTTGGGCGTATGCATATTTTCAGCTGTACAGGCTGTAATAGACCTTTTTCACAGACTGTGATGATGCGTTTCCGCCTTATTTAGCATAACATTATGCTTATTGTTATATTACCCTAGAATTAGTTTAAAAAACAAATTACCACAGCTGCGAGGGGGTTTCTATTACAACTGCTGAGAGAGTGACAGTAAATTTGGCATCTTCTCCCATCTGACATCTGACTTGCTTAATGCACCGCTATTTTTTTCCTCTTCTGGAAAGTCATTCAAACGTAACAGTGGATTTTTTCTTTTGCTCTTGGAGCAAATGGGTAAGTAAAAATAATATTTGCTGTGATTTTCCATTCACTCCCATTCACCGCTGTTGAAGTTTACCCTGCAAGTGTTTTCTTCTGCGTTCCAAAACCCGGAGTGTGAAAAAGGTCTATACAGTGAAGAGGAATGCATATTTTATAAACCATACCCCTCAACCTAAACCCCAAAACTACACCTAGCCATCAGTGGATTAAAAGTGTAATGTTAGAGGGAAAAATGCAACCTCCGAATCCCGCTTGTCACTGTTTATGCGAACGCAAATACTTCCTGGTTTCAACGCGTGATTCAAGCCCGGGTGCCCCATGCTGCTGACGCAACATGCTTCCGGTTGCACCACAGGGGAAGGTAAACACAATGAAGCCTATGCAAAAATGTCTGATAGGAGATGCCACTTGACGGTTAGTTGGCCCGACCAGAACTCTTGGGAACAACATGCCAACTTCCCATGTGATATTGTTGAGTATACGGCAGTAACAGCAGGTGCAATTAATTCCTAGTGAAGTGTTATAGCTTAGGCTAGTTTAGTTTACACACATTGAGCTATGGTGCTCAAGTGGACGGCACAAATTCCAATCCGGTACTCAACTGTCCTTATAATTAACAATAGTAATAATAAAACAGTTTTCAAATGTTAATTCATGCTAATGCAAAATACTGAAAGTGTGCTCCGTTCCCACACATATGCTTGTGTGCACTACATCAGCATTCCCCTTCAAGATCCACAAACACTTGCTCTCTCTCACAGAGTATTTTTATTTATTCTTTTACTTTTTTTTTTTCAGGAAAAATATCTGAAGCTCTAAGCTCCTCATAGCTACAGCATGTGCGGAACGATAACAAACAAATCTGCCATTGATTCTACAAACCATTTATGAATTACTTTGAACTGTATATATTACATAAACCATTTCCCATAGACCCTGTATCAGAGCATTAAATAGATAAACCCAATTTTTCAAAGAAATTTACAAACCAACTCGCTGCCTCATTACCCTGGAATTCAGCTGAACTGCACACAATCTGTTAAAAAACATAACCATATGCTTACGATCAAATTGTCTGGTATTTTTAGATACTGTGTTGTTGTCCACCCAGCTATTGCTTGGTGTAGAGGGGTGGTGCGCAGTGCAGTGTGTGTACAGCTGTGTTGCTTCTGTTTAGACATGACTCCAGGGACGATGCTTGACAGTAATCCTACTCCAGTCGTGATCTTTCAAACATACTTACAGCTACAGTGTACCATACCAAAACAAAGAAACACTTCAAACTCAAAATCGATTTTGTCTATAAATAACGCTAACTGGCCATTTGTTAAGGTCACATAACTGGAAAACATCAATCACCCAGACCATTCAGTCAATAGGTTCTCATTAATGTAATCCATCGTCATTATCATCCTGGTGTTAAGTGTTTAACTTAACCTACAGAGGTGGGAATTTCCCTATTATGTATCATGCTGACATATGCTTCAGTTTCATCTATCCATCTATCACATGCATGAAAGGCACTTTGTAAACTGGAGAAAGGAACCAGCTTAACTGTGCTGAGAAAACGGGGTTAATAAAACTATAATAATAACATTTTCTCTGCATTTTGCATTACATGATTTTGCTTTGACACTGATATTTTGCTTTCTGAAATAATTAGGGCCGCTGTAATTAAAGCAAGATCATTTATCCATATTTCTTCATCCTGGATTAGGAAAATACAAAAAAGAAAAAGGAATGGTTGTATATCTATGGTATTACTGCAACCTTGCAACTTCACTGTTTATCTCTGTACTTTCTGAGAACTTATGCATTTAAAATAATTAAAATACTTGAATGAAGCTCAGCATGCAATAACAGTCTTGGAGCGTTTAATTAATTTAATAAATTTAATTCAGCTGTAATACTACGCTCTTCATAGGTGAATTATATGTCCCATTTATCACAAGCTTTAATGACACATTTAGCAGAATCATAGGATAACTATAAATAAAGGTCCTCTTATGTTGTTTCTGAGGATTGTAGTTTGCTTTAAATCCATGCTCCAGACATCTATGGATGCCTATGTGCTTGGAAAGAAAATAATTCGATGTTTTACCAAAAAAAAAAAAAAAAAGCATCTGTTTACATCCTTAAACATAAAAGCCTTCCACAAGCTTCTCACAATAAGTTGCTGGACTTTCCCATTCCTCCAGACAGAACTGGTGTAACTGAATCAAGTTTGTAGGTCTCCTTGCTCACTCATGCTTTTTCAGTTCTGCCCACAAATTTTCTATCAGATTGAAGTCAGGGCTTTGTGATGGCCACTCCAATACCTTGACTTTGTTGTCCTTAAGCCATTTTGTCACAACTTTGGAGGTATGCTTGGGGTCATTGTCCATTTAGAAGACCCAATTGCAACCAAGCTTTAACTTCCTGGCTGATGTCTTGAGATATTGTTTCAATAGTTCCACATAATTTTCCTTTTTCATGATGCCATCTATTTTGTGAATTGCACCAGTCCCTCCTGCAGCAAAGCACCCCCACAACATGATGCTGCCACCCCCATGCTTCACGGTTGGGATGGTGTTCTTCGGCTTGCAAGCCTCACCCTTTTTCCTCCAAACATAACGATGGTCATTATGGCCAAACAGTGCAATTTCTGTTTAATCATACCAGAGGACATTTCTCCAAAAAGTAAGATCTTTGTCACCATGTGCACTTGCAAACTGTAGTCTGGCTTTTTTTAAAAATTTTTTTTTATGGCGGTTTTGGAACAGTGGTTTCTTCCTTGCTGAGCAGCCTTTCAGGTTATATCAATATAGGACTCATTTTACTGTGGATATAGATACTTGTCTACCTGTTTCCTCCAGCATCTTCATGGGGTCCTTTTTTTTCCTGAAGTCTTGGCTGATTTCTTTTGATTTTCCCATCATGTCAAGCAAAGAGGCACTGAGTTTGAAGGTAGGCCTTAAAATACATCCACAGGTACACCTCCAATTGACTCAAATTAGCCTATCAGAAGCTAACTGGCTAATTGCCTAAAGGCTTGACATCATTTTCTGGAATTTTCCAAGCTGCTTAAAGGCACAGTTAACTTAGTGTATGTAAATTTCTGACCCACTGGAATGCCTCCCGGCATCCCAAAACAGGAACATCAAACAATACACAAGATGGACAAAATGAGCACTAACATAAAACATACAACAGAAAGGGAGGGCTACCAAGGAGGGAACTTATGGAAAGGGGCGTGGCTCATCGGCCTGGGGGGAGGCCTCAAGGCGAAGGTAGGGTCAGAGGACTGGGCAGCAGCTGCTAAACAGGGATCAGAGGACTGGGTGGTGGCCGCTGGACAAGGATCAGAGGGCAGCATCCACAGGACAGGGTTCAGGAGGGAACTGCTCAGGGGGCGGAGCTGAGGAAGGCTCGGGCGGCGGAGCCGCGGAAGGCTTGGGCACTGGCCGTGGTAGGGGAATGGACTCCATGGCCGTCAACACCGGCAGAGACTGGGGAACGATCTCCTTGGTCATGAGCACTGGCAGTGACAGGGGAACGACCTCCTTGATCGTGAGGACTGGCAGTGACGGGGGAGCGGCCTCCGTGGTCGTGAGCACAGGCAGTGACAGGAGAACAGCCTCTATGGCTGGGGGCACTGGCAGTGATAGGGGAATGACCTCCATGGCCGGGAGCGCTGGCAGTGACTGGGGAACGGCCTCCGTGCTCTGCAAGTTGGCGATCAGGAGAATCATTTAAAAAAAAATCTCAGCTGGGTCCATCTTGGCCAGTTCGTTCTGTCAAAGATTTGCAGAGACAGGACCCAGGTGCAGAGTTGAAGAAATAAAAGGAAATTTTTTTGATACAAAAAGGGCAAAAATCAAACCAAAACTCCCACAAGGGGGAAAAGCAAACATAAACAGGGCCGTAGGGGAAAAACAACAAAGGAAGTAATCCAGGCTGGGGCAGAAGGTAAACGGGGCACAGGACCGACCAGACCAAACAGGGATGGGAAACCAGACTGATAAGAAACCAACTGGAATATGAGACCAACGCCGACTGAACAAACAAGACACACAAGACTGGAAACAAGACAAACTAAAATAGGGAGAGAAATCAAATGGGTTAACAGGGGACAGGTGAGGCAAATGAACTAATAATAAGCAAATAAAGAGGCAGGGTATGACGTAAGACAGAGAGACACACGGTGATACAGAAACAAAACAAAGCCACATGCTCTCACAAGACAAAACACCCGAATGGCATGAGCGCACATCGCCAAAACAGTAAGGCAACATACGCCCATGCCAACTGACTAACAAGATGAGAGAATGCGTAGCAATGCCAAACAAAGCGATGCCACGCATTTTCACACTAAACGAAACCTGAGCGTACAAACGCATGGCAAATGCCACACGATGCACGCAACAGGCGACAAAAACAAGACAGGACACCTGTGTGAGAGTTTGGCCACACACACACCTGACACCTTAGACCGAAGTGACTGAACCCCAGCAGAACATGAAGACATCTTGCAACCTGGAAACGCAATGCGCACCTGTGTTCGCGAGAGACAGACAAACTATTGGCATGCTGCCAAGATGACATAAGCACTATGCATCCACGTCAATAACAAACAGACATGGAGCACAAGTGTCCGGATCCCGACACAGACCGAAACCAAACCAGACAGGAAGTCAGGATCCAGACACCATACTCCAGACATGAAACAAGACAGACCGAAGAGCGCATGGCAGGGAATACAACCGAAACCATGCGCTCACACAAAGACATACAACGAAACACAAGATAGACATGGGACGAAGATGCCACGGTCTTGTCAGACAAAAAAACAGACTGACAGAGTGACAGGTCCGTGACAATTGTATTATGGAAATATATCCTTGAGAATTTTTTTTACAAGGCTTTCACATTATAGAGATTTACACCACAACTACAGCTTAGAAAAATAGGGCTTGAACTATTTAATGACAATTATATTGTGTTACCTTTTGACATTATAATGTGGCCCATGAGTCATCACTGTTAAGTAATGCTTGACAAAGCTCAACATTGCATTGCGCTGCTGGAAGTCAAAGCATTCCTAAGGTATTAGGCGAAACATTCTTCAAAATACTCACTTTTAAATACGCATTCATTTGAAACAGATCAAACTGTGAGCTCAAAATGAGGTTCTGAGAGAGGGGGAAAAGAGCGAGAGGAGCCACAGCTCCAGTATTGAGCAAAAGGCCTGTTTTGTATGTACAGACACAGAGCTCATTACAGAAGAGGCAGAAGCCAAATCCTTCAGTGCCCGTAGGCAGGGATTTACTGAGGAGATAAAAGCTGGTTCATGATCTCAGTAGAAGTACATGCTTGGTCACTGCACTTAAACACTTCATTGTTTTGGCATTCAGTTGGAATAGTGCTTTGAACAGTGTGAACACAATTGTTTCTGTCAAATTACATCTCTGTTCTCATTATAAAGAGGGTTTTTGCTGTTGCTGTGAAGAATGTGAAATACAAATGTGCAGACCAGCTAAGTTAGGAATCTGTAAGAGGGAATATTTAGAGGGTGTTTTACACACATCGAAGCAGTCATTGTCAACATCTTCAGTGTGCTTCGCTATTGCTTCTAAAATGTGTGACCTCTAGCTGTATGAATGCATTTCATTAACACAAAGCAAGGGCATCCGTCAAGACTTCTGCTTAAAATAGCTGTAAAATCAAAACAAAAAAAATAATAATAAAAAAAAAATCCTTTCTTTCGCATGAATATGAGAATCAGTATTCTCCATAAGGCAAAGTATAACAAACATTTTTGCAGTACCAACAAAATGACTCTCTGCAGCACTCTCCTTCTACTGTATGCATCGACATCGATTCCTAGATGAATTCGATTTTCTCCCCTTCATTCTCTTTAATTGTGCAAGCTGTTTGACATTCCCTGAAGAGTCAAGAATTGTTAGGAATTCATCGAGAAATGCATCAAGGCAAGAATATGAAAGATATTCTTGTTTGACAATGCTGGCTTTGTAATTCCACGGAAGGATAACTACCTAGAGGCTGCGTTTGTGCAGGCTGATATATACAGTATGTTTTCCTTGCTGTCTGATTATAGAATTAACAATTTGCCGAAAATCAAAGGGGGGTGAACAAATAAGCAGACACAAGTAGAGCCTGTTTTTGTGTTGTGTTCTTTGTTTCTCCTGTCTTCCATATAATGTTTAATATAGAGAAAATAAAGTATGCAGACAGTACATTACAGAATATAGAGTAGGTATCATAGCATATCCTTCACCAGTCTAGTGTTTAATGTTTGTAGGACACTGTAAAATGATGGAAATTAAACTGCTCAGATTCATTAGCTCTAAGTCTTGCAGCAATAAGAAAGTAATTAAACTACTGCCGGCATTATGATGCTCCAGTTAAGAAAGAGGCCATGTTCTTTGAAATTGTTTGTGCTGTAATAAAAAAATGGATCTGCAGATTTTTGGTAATGTTATTTTAAAAGAGCAGAAACGCAAGATCATAATGTCTTTTTTTAAAGTACTCACTATTTACAGTGGTCTAAATGTTTTACATTTTTATGAAAAAAGACTCTTCATCAAAAATTTACAAAGAAATGAGAAAAGCAGCTGCTAAAGTAAAATGCAAAAGTACAGAAAGAACAAAATGGGGATTTCATACTATAGAGGAACAGTGTCATATTTTAAGCAAAGTCTTACTGGCTTGTTTACTGAAGATGCTGAAAAACTCATTTTATGGAAAGTAATAAACCACTTCATTGAATACACAGATTATAGACTGGGGAATCAAAACTGTAATCTTTTTCCTTCCCGTGAGCATAGACCCACACTTCTGTTTCGGTTGATGACAAACAAATGAACCTCTGTCTAGGCGTTTTATTATAGAGTCTAGATATAAAAGAACACAATGATAACAGAGGTTGAATTGAATTCTTTGTCTATGTCCATTTGAAAAGAAACACTTTTTTTCCCCCATCTCGCTTGTGTCACGAATGTTTCATGTTTTTCATCCATCTCATATCAGAGAGCTTTGGCATGCGGCTTTAATCTGTACTCTCCTTCACTAGTCTGCATTTGTTCTGACCCCAACAAGGACAAACATTTTTGAATATACCTTGTTCAGAGAAAAATGAACATCGTGTTGCAATTAGACTGGGAGATGAAGCAAATTAACACTGCAGCTGCAACGACAGAAGTCTGATATGAAACAAACATAGACTATTAGAGATATGGTAATTGCATGATTCATAGTTCAAGGAGGCCACTTGACATCCTGTAGTTTAAAAAAAAAAAAGACAAAAAGGGCCCCTAAACAAGTTTAGAGTAAGCGCTGCAAAAGACATTCAAGAGCTGTTGGTTCTCGGGGACCCAGGTTTGAGTCACACCTGGGTCATATCTAATTTTCTCATTTTCACCCTACTGTCCTGTAAATAAAGGCAAAAACAAGAAGCAAATTTATATTATAAAAAAAATAATACAGTTTATAAAACAGCTAGTTGTATGGATTTAACTATATAACTATGTTTATAGAACTTCTGACTGCAGAATTAAATATCATCTGACAGTTATATTTAAAAATATTTTCATCCTTAAAAAAAGCATAGCAAACAAAAGCACGAACACACAATTGCAAAAAAGCTCATTGTAGATGATCAACCAAAATGGGAAAACAACATTTATTTATTATTTAAAGAAAAAAGTAAGCACATCACAGCTCCAAAGAATAAATAATTTAATATAATTCCACCTCAGTGATGTTTCAAATCACATAACTTTTCATTATTATACATTACTTGAAGCAGTGATGTTAAAAATATCCTTAAATAGCTTTAATGTAGTTTAGTTTGCTAGTAAACTGAAGTTTTGCAAACTACTTTTTCAAAAAAGTAGCTTGCCTGTCGTTAAGCTTTTTAAGTAGTGAGTAGCATGTAGCATAGAAGGCAAAATTTTTAAAGTAGCTTCCCCAACACTTGCTAGACAGGCTGTCAGCGTGTTTGTTGCTCACTTGATCCTACTTCGCATTATCAGAGAAAATATAGAAACAAATAGGCCAAACCAGCCAAATCACAGCCATGCAGATATATCCAGTGCAGCAGCATTCTTCCTCATGTGATATTGCTGAAAGGAATAGTTCACCCAAAAATGAAAATTATCTCATTATTTACTCACCTCATGCCATCCCAGATGTGTATGACTTTCTTTCTTCTGCAGAACACAAACAAAGGTGAAAGTGAATGGTGACCAAAAGCTCAAAAAAATCACATAAAGGTAGAATAAATGTAATCCATTCAACTCCAGTGGTTTAATTCATGTCTTCTGAAGCCATCCCATCGGTTTTGGGTGAGAACAGACCAAAATATAACTCCTTTTTCACTGTATATCTGGCAATTGCAGTCCGTAGGCACGATCATGATTTCAAACTCAATTATACTTACTAACGCATGACGCATGCACAAAGTGCTAGATGGCGCTAGGAAGTGTAATCAAGCTTGAAATCATGATCGCCAAGCAGACTGCTGATGTCAAGATTTTGTAAAAAAAGGAGTTACATTTTGGTCTGTTTTCACCCTTAGCAGATTGGATCGCTTTAAAAGACATGGATTAAACCACTGGAGTCTTATGAATTACTTTTATACTACCATTATGTGCTTTTTTGTTACTATTCACTTGCATTATGTGGACCTAAAGAGCTGAGATATTCTTCTAAAAATCTTCATTTGTGTTCTGCAGAAGAAAGAAAGTCACACACTTCTGGGATGGTATGAGTGTTTAGTAAATGATACGAGAATTTTCATTGTTGGGTGAACTATTCCTTTAAATATGCACTGATTTGGTAGCTTCCAAAAGCAGCTCTGACTAGCGCTGGGAACTGTGATGGCAAATTAGCACTGTTGAGACTTATAATGCTCTAAATCATGTAAACCCCCCACTGATGACTGCCCTGCATGTGTGCTCTGAACTGAACTCATAAACACAGACAGCTGGCTGAATTTTGAAATCTGCCTATTTGATTAATATAAAAAACAATAACCATCGATTTCGTTTTGCAGCGACACACTGACAGTTATTTGCCCATAAACTCCAATATTTGATTTCATATTAACCAACTGCTTATAAGAACTGTGGCACATTTCATGGTAGCTGGCAGTTCACTGTCTGTTGGCAAATCTGTTTCTTATTAATGTAAATAACTGGCAATCGTGACATCCTCTAGAGAAAATAAAAACGCAATTTAAAGACATTTTTGCTCTACGAACTGCACTTTGTGACAAAGTGACTTAAATTGTTTAAACATTTGTTCAATACAGAGATGTCAACAGTAAAGTGTGTGTTGATTTATTTATTAATTGTGAAAATAAAATCTGCAAATAAAATTTGACTTTCTGACACCTGCTTGTATAATCAGTAAGTTAGGGAATTGCTTTCAAAAATCTTTCTAACAGATAGAGCTTATTGTAGCTAATTGTAGCACAATTGCATGGCATTGAAGTGTAGCAATTTCAGAGTAGCACAATGCTAAGAAAACAGTTCTGCAAAAGTGTCTCCATTTTTGTTTTATTGTTACTCTATAAGAAAGCTGAACTTGAGGAATGAAGTATAGGTATTATTATTTATCATTATTGATCATACATACAAGCGGGTTTTAGTTAGACCTGAATACTCATCAACAACTGTCGTGTGGTACTGTAAGAAAAGGAGTGATAAAGTCAATGCAAAAGAATAAAAAAATGAAAGGAAAAGAGAAAGAGAGAGAGTGTGGGGAGGAAGAGAGACCTCTCAAGAATCGACTCCTCTGTAAATCAATTCTCAGACTGGTTTCTCAACTGCCTGAAATCTTCTATCATCATGATGAAGTATGAAAACACAAAGGAGAAGAAAAAACATGACTTTTGTTAAGCTTTAAACATCAATACTATATCTGTGCTGATATAAGAACACTGCCACTCATATACACTACAAGGACAAAAGTATGTGGACACCCCCTTCTACTTTGTATTTCAGTGTGGAAGAAATGGACTTGCTTGCAAAAACCCCAGAACTAAACTGCTCTGAACACCTCTGGGATGAATTGAAATGCTGACTGGGAACCCCATCGCCCAGCATCAGTATCTGACCTCACTGAAGCTTTTGTGTCTGAATGGGAGCAAATCCCTTTACCTATGTTCCAAAGCCTTCTAGAAGAGTGAAAGTTGTTAGGGAAGACCAACCTCCTATTCAAATTAAACACTTAACAAGCAAATATGGGTGTGGTGTTTGGGGGTCAACAAACATTTGCCTTTATAGTGTATGTAAGAGGTGCATGTAGCCTGAAGTACCTCAGATCTGACCAAGAACTACTTGTCCTTCTCAAAACAGATCGCATTGAGGTGAATAGTCCAGGCTGCCTATTTGAATGATGCTGGATGTATGTAACTGATCTTATACACTTAGAAACCCCAAAACAATAGTGACTCATGAAAGTTCTAATTTTTTGGACGACGTTGTGGCTTTTATTTGGAGCTCTAGGGAAATTGAATCTATTTCATGAACATTACTCTCTCAGAGGCTGCAGATGGCTCTCACCGGGTTACATGCTTTTGATAATTGCTACTGCAGAGAGGCCTGAGGTTACAGCTGAGTAACGGAGCATCCCGAATGAGAGCCATCAAAGTGCTTTTCATTATCCTCCTCCAGTCTCCTTATCAATTAAATCCTTTAAATCACACATTCACAAAGCTTCCCAGACACACTCCAAATGTGGAACTGAACGTGAACATCGTTATCGCGGAGTACCTTCATCAAGACAACAATCAGACATCTCACCGTTATTCTAGAGGGAGCGGGGCCGTATTTGATGCCTTTTACTTCGTGGTGGTCTAATTGCTGTGATTATGTGTTATTAGTTATGCAGACGTGTTGGATTGACTTTATCAGCTCAAAAAACACAGAGATGTGGGAGTTTGAGAATGAGACCCTATTTTGTCCCTGCTTGACAATGAGGTTGCAATTACTGATTTGCCATTTCCAGTGAGTCCCAAACCCATTGTTTTTAAAAGGTACTGAGGCGATGATTGATGCAGATGTTTTTGTAGCTTGAATAGAAGCCCTGTCACTGACAGTGAAGATGTGATGGCTGCATTGTGTTTTGTGGGGTATCCATCTATCAGACTGTCATATGGTGGCATGCTTTGCACAGATAAGCCAATTGCCTTTTATCCAATAAAAGAAAGCAAAATTTGTGTGATCGATAAGACTACAGTATCTTCAAAATTGCCCAATTGCTTAAAAAGGGGAGGAGAACATATGAATGTGCAGAAAGATGGCTATTAGAAATGTTTGGAGGGATAATTCACTCATTAAATCCATGCCTTGATCTACAGATGTACTGATACAGTTACCACTGAAACGTATCTGTTCTACATGCCAGAGGTTCACTTCAACATTCACAGCACGTGTGATGGAGGAACATTGCAGTCTCTAAATGACTCAAGATAACCTCTAACTTGTCTAATACATTTATAATAACAATCTTCTATCACAATAATTCAGTTCTTAAAGGGATAGTTAACCCAAAAATGATGTACTTATCCTCAAGTCTTCTGTGAAATACTCAAACCTAAGGTTTATGATGTTCATTATTATTAATTAATAAATGTTAAGAGCCTCAAGTTTTAACATCTCCTTCTGTGTAATGGTCTTCAACCTGATCCGGGCCTGACGGTACCTGACAAAGCTAACAAGCATAGGGCAAGGAAGGGGCTGTTTACATGTGTTTTTGCAGAAGTCTGCTCTGTTTTTTAATAATTTTTCTGTGGAAACACGCGCTGGACGGACGTCTTTGACCTTTGCGCTGCATCTCACTTTTTTTCCAGCATTTTGCCAAATGTTTTCGATACCGTGTCAAGTTTAAAAAGAACTTCAATTCACATTGCACTGCTTCTATCTTTTTTAGTGCAAGTGTCACAAAGATTTGACATTTTTGAAGACATTCAGGCTGCAAAGAGGACTTAATGTGATAAACTGTTACACATTCCAGATTATTTTTAACCTGACAAAGTTTCAGCGCTTGATAAACGGTAAGCCAATGTTTTATTTCCCTTTTGCTCTGGTGTGCAGACAATAATTCCTTAAGTTAAATGCTAAACCATTTAAAAATCAAAGCATCCCAAAGAGTTTAATAAACTGCAGCAGTGTAACTCCACATGAGCGAAGTAGTGAGTGATTTTATCATTTGAAGATCTATGTATCGCGCTTTTTAGGCTCATAGCTCACTTTACACTTTATTCCCTGCTATTTTGAGTAGTGTTTGACGCACATTACAATAAAATTCTTTATTCCCAAGTCTCCACCCCTGACAAATAAGTGAATAACCATCTGTGAAACCTCACGATTAACCAATTATTACAAGCGGTTACTGTGGACATCCCTATTAGGAGCAACATGAGGGTGAGTGAATGATGACATTTTCATTTTGGGGTGAACTATCCCTTTAAGTCCCACAGTTCCAGGCAACACACTACTAATAACAATGCATAAATCACATACAAAGTGAAATGAGTACAATATGCAATGAATGAAAAACAAGTGGTAAGAAACTTTCTAAAAGTGCAATTGGGTTCTCAGTTGTTCCATTTAAGTGTCAACTTTGTCTGAGATGTTTCTCTTAAACACTGTGGGAAAGGTTTTTCAAAAAAGTAATCCACTATATATACTAATTACTTCTCAAACTGTAATCAGATTACACTACTCAATATTTCAAGAAAAAATTAATCACATTACTAATTATTTTTTAAGTTACTTTTGAAAACCCCTTCTAACACTTTTCACATAACTAATAGTACTTTAGAAATATGTGTAACCCAAGTTGCGTTTGTAACATATTGAAAAAGTCAATAAAAGTCATCTGATTACAAGAATTAAAAATTTGATCTATTACACTACTATTTGACTAAAAAATAATTAGATTACATTAACTAATTACTTTGTAATCACATTACCTTCAACACAGCTCTTTAAATTCTGGAGTAAGTGCATAGTGCTATCAAATTTATGTGGATAGCATAGCTTAATTTGGTCTTGAGAGAACTTGATGAGAAACGTTTGAGTTCATATTTAAATCTCTGACTTTTGTTAGCAGATGTTAGTGTCTTCAATAGTGTCAAATCTGAGCATAGTTTTACTCATTGTTCAGATGTTTTTTGTTTTTTTTAAAACTCTAGTACTATTTTTAAGAGAAAAATACAAGAAGCAGGAGACCTAAGCAAAAGTTTCCATTTGCTCTCCATTTAATCTCATTGTTGTTTAAGAGAAACATTTGAGTGATCAAAGAGATCTAATTAGTTATTTTCTTTCGTATGGGTTTCTAAATGTTATCCAGAGCACAGTGCATATTGTCCCTTTCCGACAGACAACATTTGGACAAGAAAGGATTAATTTGACATAATTATTTCGTCTTAGCTACGGACCTCTAGTCACAGCTATAAGAAGATGCTGCAATGAGCTAATTTACTGTATTGTCAGAGGGCCTATCATGGCTTCTGATTAGGCTGCATGGCAAATCCTAAGCTAAATGATCTGTGTCCAGCCTTCAGAGGGAAAGAACTGCGTTCTACTGCAAAACTACTGCCAGCATAATTGAGATGCAAGAACTGAAGAATAATCCTCTCTTCTTAACAGATCTAAATGCAAGGACGTGCACAACGCAGCCGCTCATGTATACACTTCACCCAGCGCAAACACTGACTCATCAGCACACACCACCTGTGAAAATACAACACTATTTTCACAAGACTGAAAATGTACGAACGTAAGCACTCATTTCACTGTTATCCAGCATCGTTGTGTGTCCTAAAGCTACAGTTTATCACATAAATGCCAGATAAACCTAATCACTATGCTAACATTTGCAGCTCTTATTGTGCCAAACACAGAAGCGTTAATCTAATGTTCTTGCGGCATAAGCACACAGTCGCACATGCAGTTACGCTGTGGGAGTAATTTGTAAGCAGGACCTTTACAGCCTGCTCGCAGGGCCTGAGCGTCAGAAATTAGGCCCAAATTCAAGCACTCGTCCAGGCAAGCCTGGGCTTCTCCTACAGGCCTCAAAATGCCCGGAGGCGCCTTGGGACTCAAGGAAAAGCACAAGCTCCATCTGCAATAGGGGTAAGGAGAGCTCCTGCTCAATGCGCTTGGGTGTTATGAGTATTACAAGCTGCCATCTCTCCACACATTAGTGTCACAGCTAAACTAAAAAGGACTCTGAGTCTGAGTGTTTAGCTGAGGAGTTATTGATTTAAGGAACGAGGTGGTCTTATAAATCACCAGTGCACTCTAAAAAGTAATTTAGGGGACCTGTTACCACAACTTATTTAAATACATGGTTGCAAGATAAAAAATGCAAATTTATTGATTTAATTAAACCTTTTAAGTTGCAAACATTATTTTGATGAGTTGTGTTGACATAATAATGTTGCTAATTACATCAACTTAATATTGTGTGTAATTTAAACTGAAATTTCTGCATTAATTGAATTAATTCAAAAATGTAAGTTGTAGTAACTTAATGAAATTGGCTTGATAACTTATTTTTTCTCCACCTTGAGTTCAGGATTTCAAGTCCCCTCCCCCACCCACTTAACCTGGACACATTCAGACAGTTAAGACTGTGTTAGAGGACCTGTAGGCTGAACAGATACAATACAAAGGACATTTAAGATAACTCTTTCAACAACAAGATAACAATTTGAAGGTGAGTATAATTTCATTTACAAATAAATTCTACTAAAGCAATGAATTTGGGCATATCCTCAATTTTGATATGACCGGAGGTTAGGCTACACGTGCTAATACAGTTAATGGAATATGTTGTACTACTACACGTAGCTAATGCTAGTCATATTTAGCAGTGTAATCTGACCATCTGCCCTTTAGTTTAGCATAGCAGTGGATAAGAATGATAAAGTTTAATTTGACAAATCTGCTCAGCTAGAGAGGGCTTTTCATTTGTGCCATAGGGAGGAGGGAAAGCATGATTCAACTTTTGCTAATTCGTGTACCCATCAACTACTTTGTGTAATCTAATTTCATGCACTGACACATTTAAAAAAATCTTTTGTCATTCACATAGATAGCCTTCTAGTTCCATTGTAGGCAATTTGCTGTTTGACCAAAATTAGCAGCCTTTGGACTGTGGATAGTTCTGTGAGAGGGATAAAAGTGGTGGAGGCAGAGTGTTTCTTTTTTGTGTGTATTGCTCATTTCATCCAGTGTTGCTTTTATGCCTATAAAACCTGCAGATAGAGATGTTAGGTATGATATTTGCATTGTTAATGATTCTGGATTTTGGTTACTATTGTTATAAAACTTAAAGTTTGTATTTTTTCTGGTCTTAAAGGCTGCATTACATTTTTCTTAAGATGTCAAGATGTGTAAATTATCATTAATGTGATTCTATCAGTATCATCCAGACCTTCGTGTATCTACTTGACACTAAGACTTTGCATCAACAGTTGATGCAAATATACTATGACATTCTAGGCTGATTAGTGTTTTGTTAAGTTGGCCCATATCTACAAAAATGGGCTGGGGGTGCAAAACGTGTACATTTGAAACATCTACCAAAACAGGGTTGCTAAAACATTACAGGTTACACCATGGTCATAGTGGATAACCACTGCCATGTCTTTACCAAGATTGTTTTTGTTCCTTCAAATCATTGGGTAGCCTTAGATCACATCTGTCAAGAAATCACTAAGGAAACTCAGGAAAGAGTCAGATCTGCAGAAAGTCTCTCTTTCACTTGCCAGTGTTGCAATGCCAGTGCAATCTCCACAGAAAGAGAGTTTTTTGAACACCTTGGTCGACATTTGAAAAAACACGAGACTGTTATCTGTGTTTTTAAGAACTGCAATTTCAGCACTAAAATTTATGGAACATTTGCCTCCCATAGAAGCTGAAAGCATACTCCTCACTCACTGCAAGACTTAAATTAAGACCTACTAAAGAGGTTTGCAAGTTCTTCAAACACAGATGATAATACTGATGTGGATGTTCAGGATGGGGAACTGTCTATAACTGATGATGGTCGAGATGATAATGATGTAAGAGATTTACCAAATCTCACTGAAAAAAATGTGGCTTTGTTGTTTCTAAAACTGGAGAGCACTTTTAATGTATCTAACTGGTGTACTGATGAAGAGTTAAATGTTATCTCTCATTCATCATCATGTCCCATCATCAAAGACATTTAACAGTCCTGTTTGAGGAAGCACAAATGTGAGATTGATGAGTCTGTTGTCTCAGACATGGTGACAGAGCTTTGTGATGCCAATCCCTTTACCTCTGCCCTGAGTAGTGGCGGCCCACTTTCTTCTGCCTACAAGAGAAGGGTTTATTATAAGGAGCAGTTTGCTGTGGTGGAACCAGTGGAATATGTACTCAGTAGGGAAGAAGATCCAGTATGTCCCCTTTCTGAAGTCATTGCTTCAGGTTTTGAGCCAGAAAGAGATCTGGGATTTAATCTTGCATGACAGAAAAGTTCAATGTAATGGTGAAACTCATTACAGGGCATTTTCTGATGGCATTTATTATAAAACAAATGAGCTGTTTTCTAAAGAAGTCAGTGTTGATGACTTTGAGATATGCAGTCCTCTGGGTACATCAAGGAAAAAACACAAAGTCACAGCTGTGTACTGGGTGTTAGCTGATGTTCCTGCACTGCTCAGATCTTCACTGACCTCCATCTTCTTATCATTTCTCTGCAGGGCTGATGATGTGAAAAGATTTGGTTACAGTACTGTGCTGGAGCCACTGCTCAAGGATCTTGTGAGCTTGGAAGAGGAGGGCTTGTATGTCCCAGCATTAAGCAAAAGAGTCAAAGGAACAGTGATTAGTGTTGTGGCAGATAATCTTGGAGCCCATTCTATTGGGGGATTTGTTGAAAGCTTCTCCAGTTCTTATGTCTGCAGATTTTGTCTGGGTGGAAGAAGTGAGAACAGGAGCACCTGAGTTTCAGGTGGAAGAAGTGAGAACAGGGGCATTTCAACTCAGAACTGAAGAACAACATGAAATGCATGTCCAGACTGTGCAGGAGAATACTGCTTTGACTCATGTCTGTGGAGTCAAGAGGCAGTGTGCACTTACAGAGAATCTGAAGTATTTCAGTGTTTTGTCAGGTTACCCACCTGATGTGTTGCACGATCTGCTTAAAGGTGTAGTCCCCCGAGAATTGGCTCTCTGTCTTCAAGTGTTTATCAAGACACTCTTTACTCTTGATGAACTCAACAAATGCATCAAAATGTTCCCCTACAAATGGTCAGAAAAGGCTGATGCTCCACAGCAGGTCGCTCTGAATTTTGCAGCAAAGAAAAGTGTTGGAGGGAACGCCCATGAAAACTGGTCTTTGCTGCGATTCCTGCCCCTCATAATTGGATAAAAAATCTCTGAAGGTGAACCAGCATGGGAAGTACTTCTAGTGCTCAAAGACATAGTTGAGCATGTTGTAAGTCATGTTCACACAGAGGAGACTATTTGCTACCTAGACATTAAGATCTCTGAACACAGACACAGGTTTCTCCAGGTTTTCCCAGAGGAAAAACTAATCCCCAAACATCATTACCTGGAACAATATCCACAGCTGATCAGGGCCAGTGGTCAACTAGTGTTACTGTGGACTATGCTGTTTGAAGCTAAACACATCTTTTTCAAGCGTGTTGTCAGGCACACACACAGCTTTTGAAATATTCTGCTGTCACTTTCCATGAAGCATCAGCTGATGATTGCATATAACCAGCATGATCCCAGTGTTGTGAAACCTGTCTTACAGGCCACAGAGCTGTCTACTGTAGATGTTACTGTGCTAAGAGAAGATATCCAGGAAGCACTGCAAGCTAAATTTCCTGGTGAGACATGTATTCAAAAAAGTGTGTTACATTTGCACAAAGTATGCATTTGGAATGATTTTGGCTAATGGCTCGACAGGAGGTCTGACAGATTTTGAGTTGATCCAAATAGTTGTTGTGAAGGCCACTCTTGTATTCATTGTGAAATGTTTGAGTGCTTGGTCAGTTGAGCATCTCAGGAGCTATATCCTTGAGAAAACATGCACTGTGAAAGTGCTAGAGCCTGTAGAGCTGTCCAACATGTTCCCTTTAACACCTTACATGTTTGGTGGAAAAAGAATATTTGAAACGCTACATTTATGTTACATAGATTGCCAAGAAAACCTTGACTTGTCAAATTCGGAAGTCATAGCTGGAACAAAAAGACAGTAGCCCAGTTTTGGAAAAACACTTATCGGGTTCTCTAATAACCATTGTATCACTTTTTCATGATGAGGTTTAGGCCAATCAGCCTAAAGTTACGTTAAGATGTACATACAAGACACAAATACAGTGCAGCAATAGAGTCTATTATTATGGTTGATCCCTCAATTACTGGTTATGTGGCCTTCATCTTTTCATTTAAAAGAATAAATAAACAAAATATATTTTAAAAATAGTTTATTGGGTTGGGAAACACTGTATTGTATTTTTACTGACTTTTGTAGTTATTTTGTGTATTACAGATTGATTAATGTCGCAACCAGCACATCTCTGAGTGATACTTTCAGACCATGATGTCCAGAATCTGACATTACCATCTGGAATCCCTGGAACAGTTGGAGAACTTAATTCAGTTGTTCGAGATACATTTGGGATTTTAGGGGATTTCCGTTTGCATTACAAGGATGCTGATTTTGGTAAAGATATTTTCTCCTTGCTTTCGACAGCTGACATCACAGATATGGACACTATCAAGGTTGTGTATATCCTGGAACCCTCTACAGTAACATTGACCTTAACAGACGACGACTCCTCAAGCATTATTGATGGTTCTTATCAGCCTTCTGATGATGCCTGCTCATCTGTGTCCTCCCATGACACATTGCCTCTTTCTCCAGGATCGATAACAAAAAGCATAGCCCAACGGTCAAAGGGTTGGCCCTCAGACTTTGCAATTCCCCGTTTCTCATCCAGAGAACAGAGATTCTGCTTCAGTTAGGCAATGAAAAATGCAATTGTTCTGGGACTCTTTTTGGTACCAAAGATCTTATCTCTCTACTTTCAGACATTCTTGGAAGTTTCCATCAAGTGCACAACTAAGTCAAGTAGCAGTGGCCCTGATTAAAAAACATCCCTGCCTCAAAGAACCAGGATCTTTCAATGGATCTTATAGATGGATCCAGCAACTCAAATATAAAATGAACAACTTCAGATCCAAACTTCGATGTATCGGCTGTCCAGAAATTGAGGTGATTTAAGTAGATAAAAGGCTGAAGTAAATTTCCTACCTCCTCATCCTCATGGTGAAACCAGTGGAAGTTTGGAGAACGAGAGAGTGGACCTGTTACGTGAAGTGACGAAAAGGGATAATTGCCAGGTTGTTGCTGAGAAAATGGCCAAGACATTCTCTCTTCATAGGCAAGAAATCATTTAGGCCCCTGCAATCAAGGACTTCATGGAGCGCTGGCCTGCATTATTTGATGCAACACAGGTATGTTTTTTTATCTTACATTTTAAATTTAAAGCCATGATAATGATTGTTTGGAAGCCAATTGACTACATTTTTGATTGAGCTTCAGGAGTGAGAATCAGGCAGATCAAGGACATGCTTCTTGATGTATGATAATTATTTAGACTTATGTTTGAAATGCAAGTTGTTGACAGTCACCCATTCAGTTTATATTCATTTAGATACTTTCTCTTGATCATTTTTTCCCCCTTTTTCTTAAATAGCACAATACAATAAGTACGCAGAGAAGCAGCCATCCGCTGCCTTGTCGTGCGCCTTGGAGAGAAGGAAGAGGACCTTTTCAAGGAGTTTGCTGTAAGTAATTCAACACCTTGAAAATAAAATTAAATCCACACTGGGTACAGTGTAAACACACAGGGCAGAAACCTGCTCCTGCACTGCTCCCTGTCAGTTCAATGTAAGTTCAATTAGTTGTTTGATAAAAGAAAAATAGACATGCGTTATCTTACCATTATCGTGTTTTATGATACAATCATTTTTGATTGTTGCTTATTGATGCAACCTATTTAGGCCATTTGAGTAATTGGGTGCATGTATATGTGTGTGTGTGTGTGTGTAAGGGTTAAAATAAAATAAATAATGGCTCCGCTGATCAACTGAATTCAGTAAGAGTGACAGTCTAAAAAGTCAGCAGTATTTATCCAATTCATTATCTCTAACACGCTAACCTATCTTTTCATTTGCTTTACAAGGAAACAGAAGAGTTCGAGGCAGGTCTTGATAGGCAAGTGATGAAAATTGCCATCATCGGTGACCGGTCCACCCCAGGATCTGACCACAAGATGGCAACCATCGTGGTCAAGGGAACCAAAATCCTGGTGGGAAAGGATATCCCAAGGTGCTGTGCTTTGCTGATGTGCATAATATATGCTCAGAAGCTGTTCCTTGAACTTGATGGACTGAAAGCCAGTGCAAAAGTAATGAGTCTCAAGAACAGTATTTTCTGAAGATTCCTCTTGTTTCAGAGCACTATCAGATTTTATTCAGATACTGTTGTTTTGTATTTTGAAGTCTACTAAAGAAGCTACAAAACTGATAGTGTAACAAAAGAGGGGATGTAAGACAAAATTGTGAAGTTGCTTCAGATATGCTGTATATGCAACAAAACTTGTCTTTACAGATGACAAAACAAAGATGATGTAAAATGCCATTTTTGTGTTTTGGAAATTAATGTTGTGGGCTTACTTATGTAATTACATATGCGGCTTAGGTATAGCAACTATAGGAAAGTTCCATCATACGTTACTTGACTTTGGCTGTTATCTCCATGAAGACTCAGGTTTTGAGGGAGTCACATTTGTTTAAGATGTATTTAGATGTTCCAAAATCTGTTGTACTACCCTTAGAACTGGCATTTACTGATGAATGAGCAAGCATTATGTGTTAAAATGTTTCATACTGTTTCAAAAACTGACTGTCTGCTGCAAAAACACGTTCGTTACGGTTTTTGTAAAATTGATCTAAAAGGTCTTTACTATATTATGTAAAAACAAAAAGCTGCAGGACCATGAGAAGATTGTTGGCCATTGAAAGTTAATATTTAATGAGCACTTGCTTGTTCCTGTAGTTTTACAAAATATTTTTAAAACTGCAGTTAATATTTTACAGATTTTACACGTTTGGCACTGTGGTTTTAAATATGTAAAGGCCTATAACTTTGCTGTGATGGAATAATTGATTTATTGTGATGGTATAATTGAGTATGCATACTACTTGATTCTTAATTTCCCAAGGCAATATGGCCATTTTTTATTTTTTTTTATCAAGATTTAAATATTGTGTGTTTTAAATACACAACTGCAGTTCAAAATAAAAGTTAATTGTCTAACAATATTGTTGTTGAATTAATTTCTTAAAAGCTATTAAATGAACAAAAACATGAAAAAGCTAAAAATTACTGAATAAAATTTAATTGGAGCAATTAATTTTTTTTAATGGTTGTCAACTTAAAAATGTGTGTTTATAATTATGTAAGTACATAACACTTAAATTTATTTTAAATAATGTGAAAAAACTAGTTGGAACAACATATTTTGAGTATTCAACTTAAAAACTTGTCTTTATGCTACCAATTATTAAGTAAGTGTTAATTTAAAATATCTTTGATTGTAGAGGAAAAGGTAATTCCTCTAACTCAATGTAGTTCGTTGGCTGAACATAATTTCATTAGAAGTTGTCATAACTCAAAGACTGATGCAAACTGTTGCGTAATTATTATTCTTTTTTTTTTTTTTTAGCCTAAACATTTGTTTTAGAGTGTGGACTATGGTTGAAGAGGAGTATTTATCTCAAGGCAATAAGCACAAGTTCAGAACATTGAGTTGAAAAAAACAAACAAAAACAAACACACACACTAAAGATTACATTTCGGCAGACAGCATTTGGATCTCTGTATTTCGCACATTTGGAATTGTTCACAGAGAGGCCCAACAAAGGCAAAAGATATAATTCTGGAGAGGAATGTGGCTCTCTGAGCTAAACAGCTCTTATTTTTCATGTAAGTTAACTTTCATACAGTCATTGTTGAGGGATTTTGCAGAGGCGTCGAGCACCGCTGCAGAGAGCACTGTATTACCCGATTGCATCAACTAATCCTCCAACCTATTTGCTGAGGAATATACAGAGCAAGACACTGGAGAACATATATGCATTTGACTCAGTCGTCTGTGAAATTGATAAGCCACAAGAGATCGACCATTTCTTACAAAATGCGCCGAGCCACAAACATGCGTAAAACACATTGGAACACAGAAGAAACAGAAGACCGGGTGCCATATACACCATACCCAGGTAAATTGTCTGCATATCTCATGGAACTATAATTCATCATCTCCAGCTGCAATCCTGGCATATTAATTTCTCTCTCTCTCTCTGTACTCTGAAAGATTGTGGGAGTAGGGTGCATTGGTTGTTCCTTGAAGCCAAAATGACATGATTGTAGTGCTTATTAAAACCAGAATGAAAAGTCCTCACAATGGGAGAAACCATTGGGAGCAAAATCGAACCTGGAGACTGCACGAATCCCAGTGTTTCCATCAGCAGGAGGAAGGTGTGAATGTTATCTCACATACCGTTGCGGCATTCGTGCTAAATGCAATTCTGAAGATAATGTTACGTACATTATGATATGTTACATACATAATGATATGTACAATCTAGAAAAATTTGGAAAAAAGGTTAAGATGACTTTAAATAAAATACTTATGCCTGGCCTGATTGTGATCCTTTCGTGCAAATGGAGTGCAGTTAGGTGGTAGATGCTTTAGCCGCACAATCAGTGCAGAGGTTTGTGATGTACTGCTCCATTGGGACCTAATTTACAGAGAGAGGTGCTCCACAATACTACAGAGCAAAACCCCAACAAACAAACTACTTACCAATTCATTTATTCCAGCACTCACAGGAGATGCACAACTATTTTCACTTTTTACCTTGTGCTTCAGGAGCATCGTTTCAATTGCAAAAGGCATTTTTTCTCTGCAAAGAGGGAAAGTCGACATACAAATAAATTGTTTAGGTTTTTAGCTTATTTGATCCAAACAAGGTTTGGGCTGAGATGGCAATCTATACCTGTAAATATCAATTTTGAGTTTGATTGTAGAATCGGGCAACATTGCATAGCACTTGTTGCTATGTTTATTTCACTTTGTTTTCCACAGTACTGTTTTAAAACAGTTCGGATGGTGATTTTGAGTTCAAAATACCTTAAGAACACATATACTGTATATCTAGTATATCAGGGCCTGGATGCTTCATATGGTATCTCCCTCTTTTTTTTTTTTTCAAATGCTGAATGGAGCATACTGTACTGTAAAGGTTTGAAAGTTTGGGAATATTATTACATTTTTCAGCCCATCGAGGATTTTTATTTCCCTCACAGATATGAATGCGTCTGCCCAATTGCTCTTTCTGGTAATACACAATAAACAATATCAAAATGCATTTTTGCAGAGCAGGAAGGGCAGGAATTGATCACACAAACAGCAGGCTAGGGGAGAGGAGGAGAGATGGAAGAACATCAATGCAGGGAAAATGCGCAAAGCCACAGAGAGGCACTGCCCGGCATAATGACTCAGCTGCCGCACAGGGACCAACAACTTTCGAAAGCATCTCAGACATTAAGCAGAGAGAAGGGAGGCTCTTGCCCAGTACTCTGGCTGTAGGCACTGTCTGATGCAATTAAAACGAGCCCACAGTGCCTGTACATGGACACAGTGTGAGGGTTCATACTACTAAAGTATCACACTGGTGTTGTTAGGCCAACCGGCCCCTAATCTACACTTTTCAACAGCCGGTGCCCCATGCATAATTAACACACATTACTAATTCAACCCTAAAGTGGTTCCCGTGTAATCTACTGCAGTTATTACACTGTAATTAAACACATGTAGTATTGAATGATCTGCAACTGTGTAATGTGTAGTGAATGAAAAAAAAAAAAACTGCAGTTGTCATGTGAAGCTATGGACAAATAAACTGAAAATGGGTTGGGGTAATTTCAGGGTACATTATTATTAGATTTGTAATCTGCATGGCAAACCCAATAAGTTAATTCTGTCATCATTTACTCACTTTCATGTTGTTCCAAACCAATATGACTTCAGTCCCATAACATTCTGTCTAACATCTACTTTTATGTTCCACGGAAAAGAGAAAATCATACTGGTTTGAAACAACATGAGGGTAAGTAAATTATAAAATAATTTTAATTCGGAGTGGCTATTTGCATCCAGGTGTAAATAGCACCTGACACAGAGTGTGGCTATTTGCACCCCAATAGTTTAGTGGAAACATAAGCCACATTTCCACCATCGGGCCGAAAAGTTCTCACTGCAAAACCGCACCATTCCGTGCCTATATGTGCCAGTTGCCGCGGTTACGCTTTCTTTTTCCACTGTGGTGTGGTGAAATCAGTAGAATGTACGTAAGTTTGTTTGCATTTAACAGAAGAATGTCATATGAGTTTGGAACAACGTGACGGTGAGTACATGATGGCCAAATTAAAAAAATGTTTGGGTGAATTATCCCTTTAAGAATTGAAGTTTTAGATGAGGAAAATATGAGAAGGAGCTTCTGGGGGGCAGGAGGGTGGATAAACAGGATGTTTTCAAAAACACAACCATTATCAGCTGGTGTCTATAAAGAATATGCTAAAGTTCTGAAGTTATTTGTAACAGAGCATTGGAGATTGCAAGGACTGACTTTTGACCTCTCCTGAAACACATTTTTAAGATAAACCTTTTAAAGGAAATTCGAGAGAGAGGATTTACTCTATTGTGCTTTAAACAGTAATGGAAACAACCCAAGTGAGCTAGCCTTTGCTGTAGAGCATTATCAGACAGCTGACCTACTGAAATACCAGTGTTGTGACCCATGCTGCCCCTGCATTAAAAACAGCTGGCTCCTCATGGAGCAAAATGGACATTATCACTAGATTTGATAGACATTTTGTTCTGAATACCAACTAAATGGACAGTCCATCCAAAAATATACATTTCTTTCTTCCATGGAACACACAAGAGATTTTAGGAAGAATGTTAGCCTTAGTCACCATTAGCTTTCATTGTATGGAAAATAAAAAAGGATGCAATGAGGGTGACTGAGGGTGCTTTCACACTGGCTGTTTAGTTCGAAACACAGCACGGTTCGCATGAAAAATTGGTAATGTGAAAGCTGTTATGCGGACCGGAGAGCGCACCGTGGTACCGAACCCGAGACTACCTGTAGGAGGTGGTCTGAGTTCGGTTGCAATGGAACTGTAGTGCGATTCGCGTGAATGTGAAAGCAACTCGGACTCGGGTGCGCACTTGTTCAGGAAGTAAAGTAACCTGCGCATGCGTTTTAGCTGATGACGACATCTATCTATCTATCTATCTATATATCTATACACCTTATAAATACTACATATAAATACTATTATAGGTTATAAATATAGGGTATAATAGGAGATGACAGTGGCGATAACTTCATCTTGGACACGAGTGTAAGCGTACAGTGTAAACAAAGATGCAAATTAATTCCTTGCAATCAGCCTCAAAAAACGCCGTTTGCGAGCAGCAGCAAGCCGCCTTCCCCTGGACATCTGATGAGTTACACCATGAAGCGCACATATACGCAATTGTCGTTCACTCTGCTGTGCGTAATGGCACGAAAAATAACAAAAAAACAAAAATTACGATGAGTCGCGTTGTGTTCTCCATGCGTGTTTGTGATGACGTAAGATGAACGCAAATGGACCAGGGTTCGATAGAATCAAGTGAGTGTGAAACCAGACCAAAGCTGCTGGGGGCACCGGGAACAATCGCACTCAGAATCGGACCGCAGCAAACGTGCCCAGTGTGAAAGCCCCCTGAGACTAACATTGTGCTTAACATCTTCTTTTGCTTTCCATGGTAGAAAGAAAGCCGTAGGGTTTGGAACAACTTGAGGGTGAGTAAATGATGACAGAATTTTAATTTTTGGGTGAGCTATCCCTTTTATTAATTGCCTTTACAGTTCTGATTCTGCAAGTACAGATCTTTGTTTCTAGAAATTCTCAGGCTGTTGTGGGTGTTACAAAGCTGGAGTTAAGAGGGAAATTATGGAGGTGTAAGAACGGCAACACAGGAAAATAAAACATCTGTTCTATTGCTGCTCAAACATGTATTTTGATACAATTACGTTGTGTGAGGGAATTTTCACCCTTCTGCTTGTGAGAAGTAGAACGTTATGGCAATTGGGAACAGAGAGAGGCAGAGGATTGCCTCCAAAGTGCTCAGAGAAACTGACATGCTGCTAGAGGGAAAGCATCACGGTCAACCTACATCTCAAGCTTAGCAGTCACTGTAGAAGCTTTTAAAGTGTCTACCTGAATTTTATATCATTGAATGGCAGCATACATCCTCTAAATGACTAGCGATATTATTTTAATTGGCCACATTAGGATAATTGGCTCTACAAGTTGAGAAATTTAAATAAGAAACCCATTAGATTGCAGCCAGGGTATCAGTCAGTACTATACTGGCATCCAGTGGCTGATATGGGAAGATTGGGGGAATGCCCACAGCATTTCTACCTCCCAAGTCCCTACCCTGACACAACAACAAGTTACCCTTTCTTACACATACAAATGACCACTCACACACACAAACTTGTCCATTACTGTGGAAAGAAACATGAATAATTCATGATTCATTCAAACTTGGTCAGCGTTTTAAATATTAAATCCCTTGAAGTTCATGTTTACCAAGTTCTCCTCGACATGAGGGAATCAAGGGGATGAAAAAAGAGGTCCATTTTACAGCTCATCAAAAAGATAACATTTTTTTTTTCATCTTGACTTAAGAATTGCACAATGACTGTGCAAAGACTGAGGACTGTATTAATATTAAACAATGTACCATTATATACATGCTGTGTGCTGAGACAGTAGGCAGGACACACTACTATGAAAGTGCTTATGCGTTTGTATTCAATTACCTCACCTCAAGTTAATCCATGGTTCAACAACAATTTTAATTTCATGGAAGAGTACACAAATACCTGGGGATTGAAAGATTTCTGCATTTTAATGACCTGGGTTACAGTAGGACACCCAGTTTTTGCACCTGCACACACATTCAGATAAACAAGGCAAAAATAAACAAGCACTCAGCAATCTATCAATCAAGCATGTTGCTATAATAACTAATGGTGTGAGGCCCCACTTCTCCACCAAAGTGCTCTCTCCAGCAGTAATATCAGCAGGGATTCTGATGGCTCTTCATACATCCTGGCAAGAGAGACTGGGAGTGTTTCATCCAAAAATCGATGTATGATTGAACTGAGATAACTGAAGTGATACGTGCCTCTAAAAATGATTGAAATCCTCATTGCTCACATTTGTGAGTATATTTCAGGTATGAACTTTAACATATAATAAAGGATAAAATGAAAGTGAGCATAAAAGTGAACATACAGTAAACTGTAGTTCTGAGCAGTACAACAACCATAAACCTTACCCTAATTAATCTAGAATGAAACCAATACTTTATTTGTGAGGGAACACATACATTTTAGACCTATAGACTTATAGAATTATAGATATTTGTGACATCTTTCAGGTATAACTAAAAACTTTGATATTGATCAAATGAAAGACAGCAAAGAAAGTATTTTCTAAAAAGTAATTTCTGAGCAATATAACCAGCATAAAACTATTCCTAATTAACCTGTAGTGAAATCAATGCTTATAATTATAACTAATTTAGAGTAAACTCAAAAGATTTAAGACCTATAGATATATGTGATTAACTGTGAGTGAACTCATGAATCATAGGCTTGTACACTTCTGGACTTGTGTCCAAATGTGTAAACTTGTGCTCTGATCTACCAAAAATGCAGACACAAACAAAGCTGTGCCTGGTAGAGGCTCATTAAACTCAACTCAGACCATTTTAAATGCTAATTCTGCACTGACTCATGGGCATTCCACATTAAAGCCAGCACTTTTTTTCTGAATCCAGGAGACTAGAGGAGCATCACATGAATATCAAACATTGTGTATAAATTAAATTGGACATTTTGACTGGAATGACTTTGAGCATTTGATTTAAATTTAAAATTCCAAATGCAAAGGCCACAGAATTTGTACTTCAGAGATACCAACTCTCTGGGTTGTTTTTATTCTATAACAAGAACTTATGAAGAGAGCTATTAAAACAGGCATTGGAGGAGAGTGTGTCAGCAGCATTTCCAATGTCAAAAGTCCCTGTTAAACAGCAGACTGGTGGCCTCTCTCTTCATAAACAGGTTTTCCAACAGGTTCTGCTGATGCCAAAGGCCAGACAATATGCTGTTTCAACATACCACGGTCGCTTTATCAGACCCACAGACAGAAGCCCCACTGAACCCACCACCGGGAAGCAGCAGTCCTCAGTCTTATATCGACAGGTAGAAAACAAGTAATCAATATAATAATCGACACAGACAGGGACACCTGCTGACATTTCCAATCAATGAGTCTCTATGATTGATCAATCTGCTGCAGCTACAAACTTAGGAACTTCTCAACAAATTACTTCAAACAAATAGTTTTCACAAGACAAATCGGTGAGACTAAAAGGGCATCATTAGTTATTAAAGCAGAGGCAGCAACTTGTCTGTGCTAGCCTTGGGCGTTCTATTTAGAGTCAGTAATAAATGGTTTGCTCACCAGTATCATCTGTCGCCCTGCTTTAACAGTCACTTATGCTTTTTGCTCAAGGATTTTACCACGTGCATAACTGAGGCAGCAGCAGGTGGTATGTAAGTGTTTATGGAATATTTGAAGTACCTGTTCACCCAAAAATGAAAATTCCGTCATTTTTTACTCACCCTCATATTGTTCTGTGGTCACTCTGCCTAACGCCATCTTTTATGTTCCACAAGAGAAAGAAAACCATACAGGTTTGGAGCAACATGGGGGTGAGTGTCAATACAATTTACATTTTTGGGTTAAAGGGATAGTTCACACAAAAATGAAAATGTTCTCATCATTTACTCAACCTCATGCCATCCCAGATGTGGATGACTTTCTTTCTTCTACATAATATGAATTATGATTTTTAGAAGAATATTTCAGCTCTATACAATGCAAGTGAATGGGTGCCAAAATTGTGACACTCCAAAAAGCATACAAAGGCATAATAAAAGTAATCCATATGACTCCAGTGTTTTAATCCATGTGTTCAGAAGAGATATGATAGGTGTGGGTGAGAAATGGATCAATATTCAAGTCATTTATTGCTAGAAATTCTTCTCCCTGCCCAGTAGGGTGTGATATGTTTGAAGAATGTGAATCACCAAAAAAACAAGAAGAAGAATGTTAAAGTAATCTGTTTCTCACCCACACCTATCATATTGCTACTGAAGACATTGATTTATCCACTGAAGTCATATGGATTACCTTTATGCTGACTTGTGATTTTTTGAGCTTCAAAATGTTGGCACCCATTCACTTGTATTGTATGGACCAAAAGAGCAGAGATATTCTTCTAAAACTCTTCATTTGAGTTCAGCAGAATAAAGAAAGTCACACATTTGAGATGACATAAGAGTAAATGATGAGAGAATTTTCATTTTTGGGTGAACTATTTCTTTAAGCTAAATAATCAATTGTTGTATAAAAATGAGTTGTCAAATTAACCCACTAAAGATTAAAAAACTGCCCTGCATATCTATTTCCATATACACCAATCAGCCACAACATTAAAACCATCTGCCTAATATTGTGTAGGTCCCCCTTGTGCCGCTAAAACAGTGCCAACCCTCACCACAATTGTACAGAGTGGTTATCTGAGTTACCTTAGACTTTGTCAGTTCGAACCTGTCTGGCCATTTTCTGTTTACCTCTCTTCAACAAGGCATTTCCATCCACAGAACTGTCGATCACTGGATGTGTTTTGTTTTTGGCACCATTCTGAGTAAATTCTAGAGATGCTGTGTATGTGGCAGTGGTGGCCTGGCAGTTAAGGCTCTAGGTTACAAGCCCCAACACTGCCAAGATGCCAATGTTGGGCCCTTGAGCAAGGCCCCTGACCCTATCTGCTCCAGGGGCGCCGTATCATGGCTGACCCTGCACTCTGACCCCAGCTTAGCTGGGATATGTGAAAACAAAGAAATTTCACTGTATGTATGAAAAATGTATAATGTGTGACAATAATAAAGGCTTTCTTCTTCTTCTTTCTATGAAAATCCCAGAAGATCAGCAGTTACAGAAATACTCAAACCAGCCCATCTGGCACCAACAATTATCCATGCGATTATCTAATCAGCCAACTGTGTGGCAGCAGTGCAGTGCATAAAATCATGCCGATACGGGTCAGGGGCTTCAGCTAATGTTCACATCAACCATCAGAATGGGGAAAAATGTGATCTCAGTGATTTGGACCGTGGCATGATTGTTGGTGCCAGATGGGCTGGTTTGAGTACACAACACAACACTGTCCCACTTAACCTGTATTCACCCAATACAAAAATATGCCGAAAAAGCTCAGAATTAAAGATTTATGATATTTCTTTTTAGTTTAAAAAGAAATAGCATTATGAGTTTGAGCTACTAAATTAGATTATACTCAGCATCTTTCAGCCCAGGATACCCCCGTCTGTCTCTACTCGGATATTACACAGATCATTAAAATTCCACTTAAACACACAGAGAGTCCAATATCTCTTCCATTAACTGTGCATCTTAATGTACATTATGGAGCAGACATCATAAAAGTAGTGTTTTGTACTTCCTTGGTGCATCTCTGGGGATTTATTAAGCGAATATATCAAAACCTCCCAGAACAGAACATATTCAAAATTTAAACATTTGGAAACTATTTATTTAACATTTATAACCAAATATCTGTTAAATACACAATTTTGATTTCTTATTCTTTATGCCCGAATGTCAAAGAAAGAATATCAATATTTACACTATGAATATGGAATGTTGCATGACACTTTAAGGCGCAGTCTTTTGGCTTTCGTTTGATTGGAACAACTGTGAAAGAAAAGGTAATGGAGCTGTCAATCAAGATAATTAAACTAAGAGTAAATTAACATATTTAGTCTTAAACTTGTCATTTTATGTTCCTTCAAATTAAGCAAGGTTTATAAATTATACTTTCAAAAGACAAAAAAAAAAAAAATAATAATAATAATAATAAAATCCTTTGTATATTACATATAACTGGTTCCACACTCCTGCATACATCACCACTTTGCCTCCTATGCGACAGTTTTAAAGGTCTGCAGTATCAAGTTAGTTTGGTGGATAAGCCTGTTGGCACTGATGAAGACATTTATTGCCCTGTGAGTGAGAAAGAGAAAAAGGTCAGAGCTCAGGACATCAATTGGCTGCTCATTTTTCATTGAGAAATGCACTTTCAGCTTACAAGTAATGAAGATCTGTAAAACTACCAACAGATGTCTGCTTGGAGCAACTGTCACTGCTTGCTTGCTTGCTTGCTTGCTTACTTACTTTCCATCTTTGAAGTATGTTTTCAGTGTATCACTGAAGCTTTTGGAGTACTTCACAAACTCCTTCTTTTGGTGTTCAAGTGCCTGGAAGTAAGAAAATATCTCCACATTAACTAATTCAATTTTATTTTTTAAATTGTATCTATCTTAACTACAGACATTAAAATCTCACAAATGCAGACTAGACAAGAATTTTGTCCCAACTTGCAGGTGCAACTGTGGACGCTGTTTCTGTGAAGTAAAAAATGCTTACCCTACGATTCTGATACTGATATTTCTTAAACACATTGTTGACTGTGTCCAGAAGCTCCTTTATAGCACTGGCTATGTCTCTGTGGAAATCAGCATGAGGTCAGGAGTGATGAATACATTTATGAACTGAAAGAAGCATTGACTCAGCAGTCAGACAGTAGAGAATGGGCAGAAAATAGCAAACAGGTCCCATTAAAATGTCTACTAAATTTTTACATTTCGATATCGCCTGAGGTCTGTGTATCCATGTTATTGACAGCTTTGTGAGATTGCTTAGTTGATTAATCATTGGCTGATTACTTGATTAAATCTAAAACACTAGTCTTTACGCAAGGCAATAAAAGGAAAAATCCATAGGCTTAAATAGATTTAGTCAGCGGTTAGAGAGTTATCATTAACACTTTTATCCAAAGCAACTTACAGTACACTTATTATAGGAACAATCCCCCTAGAGCAAGCTGGGGTTAAGTGTCTTGCTCAAGCTGACAATAGTGAGATCTCATGAATCGCTCTTTAGAGAATTCGACCCTACAGCCTATCTATTACCAGCCCAGCTCTTTAACCACTATACCACATAAGGTTAAGACAAGGGACGTGATACTCACTTTATGGTCTGTAGAAAGCGCACTCTGTCGTTGATCTCGTCTGGGATTTTACTCAGGATATGTTTGAGGGCTCTTGCTTTCTCATTCAGGTCCTGGAATTCTTGCTCTGGTCTTTCGATCATGTACTCTGCAAAATATATTCTTACAATGAAGTCATCTTACACACTCCTCACAGGTTCAAATACTACAATAGTGCATATGATCAAAAGATTCTGCACAGAGAAAGGGACTTCTCAGATTACTGGGAAGGTAGAAAATCATTTGCATTATTTTGAGTGTTATTTTGAGTGATAGTTCATCCAAAAATGTAAATTTAATTTACTCACCCTCATTCCATCCCACAAGTGATAAACTTTGTTTCTTCTGCTGAAAACAGATAGAGATTTTTAGAATATTTCAGCTCTATTGGTCCTCACAATGCAAGTGAATGAGTACTAAAATTTTGAAGCTCCAAAATCTACATAAAGGCAAAAAAAAAAAAAAAAAAGAATGTGAAAGTAATCAAATTCACAATTGTGGAGATTGATTGTAAAAAAGATCTGTTTCTCACACAAACCTATCATATTCCCTCAGAAGATATGGATTTAACAACTGGAGTCTTTTGGCTTACATTTATGCTGACTTTATGTGATGGAGCTTCAAAATTTTGGTACCCATTCACTTTGTGAAGATCATCAGAGCTGAAATATTCTTCCAAAAATCTTCATTTGTGTTCAGCAGAAGAAAGTCAATCACATCAGGGAAGTGTAGGATGTTATAGGCAGAAGAATTAGCAATTTCTATGCAGAATGGCTTAAATACAGAATCTACACTGACATTCTCCTGAGCAATAAAGATATTCAGACTGGTGCCGGCCAGTCTGAATTTCTGGCATCTGGCAAATCTTAACTGTCTTAAATACAAAGGGCAGATCTGTCCGAACACACTCCTAGAAAACCCCCCACAACTGGCACACACATTCCAAGAGGTAGGTAAAGAACCATCGCCATGGAAACCCGTGAAATCACAGAACAAAGACATTCCATGGTTCTTCAATATAACCAACTGTCTACACTTAAAATTATTATACTAATCATGAGGCACGTTTTCGGCTCACCAGCTCACATGAAGCTTAATTCATGAACATTTGACATGGACTTTTCTCATTTCACTTCAATCCAAATACACAGCCATGTGTAGGATACTAAAAATATGAACAAATGCATCCTATGCAAATAATAACCCTGACAAATATGTTTTTCATAACATGTAATGTATTATCCATGTTGTAAAACCAATGAATTAACCATTATAATTTTTAATCAGGTATTTTCATGTTTTGTAACTAGCACGTTGAATATTCATGGAAGTATGTCATGTTTCATATGTAAATGCTTGCCCGTTTATGTAGAGAAAGTTGATGCTAACAAATGTCATGTCTCTTGCACCGATTTCATTATACAAAAGTCAGGATAAAAGTATGTTCACTTTTTGAACAGGAAAACTGACAAACCATAGAACAAAGGCCATAAATTAATTATCTTGAGGGGAGGACAGAAATTACCATGTGATCCAGCAAAAGACTCTTCTGATTGGCTCAAGACAACTTTGGGGTTCGGCCAACCTCAACTCAACAAAACCTCCCCGCCTAGGACACACTCTTCTCTCTTGGCCCTTGGATCTTGCTCTTCTCTTAGCCTTTCTTTGGCGCCCCTCTGCCCAGGTTCCGCACAATGTAGTGTTCAGAAAATCTCGGAAAGCAAATTCAGAGGCGCTCTTCTCTCTTCTCTGTGCTACAACTTACACACGTTACGGGGGTCACGAGTCTCCCTTGCAGGAGGCCTCTCTTCAAAGCCCCTTCTGATCAATCCGGCATCCACAATCTTTTTTTTTTAATTTATTTACTTTTTATCCCCTTTTCTCCCAATTTGGAATGCCCAATTCCCACTACTTACTAGGTCCTCGTGGTGGCGTGGTTACTCACCTAAATCCGGGTAGCGGAGAACAAGTCTCAGCTGTCTCCACTTCTGAGACCGTCAATCCGTGCATCTTATCATATTGCTCGTCGTACATGACACCGCAGAGACTCTGCATGTGAAGGCTCATGCTACTCTCCGCGATCCACGCACCCCATTGAGAGCGAGAACCACTAATCATGACCACGTGGAGGTTACACCATGTGACTCTACCCTCTCTAGCAACCAGGCCAATTTGGTTGCTTGGGAGACCTGGCTGGAGTCACTCAGCACACCCTGAATTCGAACTTTTGCCTCCAGGGGTGGTAGTCAGCGTCAATACTAGCTGAGCTACCCAGGACCTCCGGTGTCCACAATCTTAACAGAGTTCCAAAACATCGACGGAACAGCCAGAACGTTCTACGGACCCAGCCAAAGAACCAACGAAACGCAAGTACACCTCCAGACTTTTGCTAGAAAGTGCTGGTGTTTTATTTAAATACTTCGGGTAACCTGATTGCAAATCAAGGTATACTAAATGAAGTATTGATGGTTCAGGGCATGGTCTATAGACGTCATAAAGTTCAATTTTCTCTGTTACAGATCATTCATGCTCGAACAATATTTCAACATATTTTTGATATTATTTTCAATGGCCAATGGCGTCATATCAACTCAGTGTGGCCGAGTGATAAGAATTACACCTTAATTATTTCAATATTCTCCGAATTAATCATAATTCCCTTCTTGAGCTAAAATTCCTTACATTTAAATTGTGAGCAGCTACAACGAGCCTGTTGTATTAGATATTTAATGGTGGAGAATTTATATCAGATTTTTAATCTGATCACATTTATCCTTCATATAAGTTCCAACATATTATTGGTGGATAAATGCAGACATGTTTAAAACTGCCCATTACATTTAGCATTCCATTATATAATTCTTACATATTACTGGTGATGAATGCTGACAGCTGTAAATATACTCTGCCACAAAGTCACTAATTTCCTACAGAAGGCATGAGGGTGAGTGAATGATGAGAATATTTTCATTTTTGGGTGAACTATTTCTTTAATGCTGTCTTGTTCATTTCTGAATAACCCAACAGGAAAGATGCTGTCTGAGACATATGGTGTTTTCTTACCCTCCACATCATCTGCAGCCATGCGCAGTAGTGACTCTGTGAAGTTGATCTCCACATTCTTCTTCTCCAAGATTTTCATTATGATATCCTGAGTGAGCCCTGGGTTCTCTTTTTCTGCCTTTTGAGAAAGAGAACATGAATGTTAGGCATGAAACTCCTCTTTTCAAACACAGTAATATATTACCATATGACTCAGATGCATGTCACATCCAAATTATTTTATGGATTCCCAAAGTGCTTATGAAAGACACATTCTTGAGGAATTCAAGGCATAACCAGGAAATCTTACTTTGATAAATGCTGCCCGCAACGTCTGTGCCGCTGACAGGTTTATCCTCTCCAACTGTCGTGTGAAATAACTTAACAACATCAGATGACATAGTACATGCCAGCACTTTTAATATTCACAAAACACTATTAAAAACTGCATATTGCGGAAGACTGAAGTGTACGTGAAAATACCTCATTGAAGACAGGGTACATGACTGCATATAATGTCATAGAGACTATCGAATTTGTCTCAGCTTCATTCTTCATCTCATCCATTGTCATCCTCAATGGAGGGCCCACTGCAGGTAAAAATGGGCAGTTGAGCAAGGCAACTTACTTGCAGTTATCCCAAGAGACCTGTAACCTTCTTTAAAATAATATAATCTCTATGATATATATATATATATATATATATATATATATATATATATATATATATATAAATAAAATCTTTATTAAAAAACTGACTCTTTTCCAAGAATTTATTCCAAATACAAATAACAATCATAAACAATATATAGCATTTTATAGGTTGGATAGTACATAGGTATGATCAACTGAAAATTTGTTTAGACCAGTGAGTAGGAACTGTGTGATCCATGCACTCCATCAAAGCCTCATGGAGACCAAAACTGTTTCATGTTAGGCGTGAATATGCCTGCCTTCTTTCAAGGTCCAATGTAATCTACGCTATGTAATTTAACACCTTGGTTAATTTTGTTGACGAAAACAGAAAGTGTACCTATAGGGTGCCGTGGTTAAGTTACTTAGCATGTAATACCATCCATTACAGGGGATGTGTATCAATCTTGAAACGTATTTCCCCAGTGTCTTTATTACAAGACAATATTTCTCTTTTATCTTTCGATTTATTTAGGTTAAAATTTAACAGACTTTGTCCTGGGGTTATTCGAGCTTTACTTTAGTGCTTAAAGTGTTTTTAAGAGTTAGAAACCTGGCGAACACTCCCATAGCCAGATAGTAGCAAGCTGGCCATCAAAGTCAGCAGATAAATTGGGTCATCTCGACGTTCGTCGAGGTAATATGATAAAAACACAGTTTCAGCATGAAGAAATACCTGCTCTCGCCTTCGTCTGTAAAGTCCCACAGCAGACAGGTAAGCACTAAAGGCTTCCGTAACGCTCAGCTGGAAAAATGTTGCTGTATGTTTATCAACGTCGGAAGTGTTCTGCGTGAGCTGTGAGAAAGGTGACGACTTCCGTCCCTTGGCCAATCAGCTTGCGCGGTCTACTGGGCGTTCGCTTTAGCTTTGCTTTTCTTTTCTTTTGTTGCTTCAGATAGTTCATTTAAGCTTATGCAAATGTTTTAAGAAGAATGTTTTATATATATATATATATATATATATATATATATATATATATATATATATATATATATATATATATATATATATAATTTTATATGCAAAACAATACTCATACAACAACAAAATATAAAAAATAAGAAGAAGAAAATGCAGAATAAACAAATGTATAAATAGTGATGAATAAAAAGGGGAACTAAAAAAACTAAATTTATGCTCAATTTAAGAATTTTTGCATACAGTAAATTATAGCTAGACATATAGATCATTATCCTGTTATTTGAGAGCCTCACTAAACAGAAAATAAAAAATAAAGCATGACTAAGAATTTCCACATCTGGAAGTGAAATGTTCTAACATTTTAAACTAAAATAAAAGAACACTATCCTTCCAAACTACATGAAAAACTTACAAAATAACATATGTATATGTATACCAAATTTCTATTTGCTGCCATAAATGTAAATGAATATTGTTTTTCAAATCATTTCCACTCCTGTTTCACAAATTATATAAAGGTTCCAATTTAGAAGCATAAAAACTGCATAGGATTTTAATTCACAACAATAGACCTGATGGTATAGTTTAATTAGAAAGTTATATTTTTTATTCTTGACAGGAAAAGACAAAGTGTGCGTTAAGTTCTCTAATGTAAGTTATACATCTCAACAATGGTTTAAAAAAAGTAACATTTGAAAAGATTTAAAGCATTTGCAGTCTGTAATGCATGTTCTACTCATCTCTACTTCTTTGTCTTTACCTCTATTCTACATTACTATTCATAAGTGAGGAAATAATTTCAAATGAAATTATCTTTCAAAAATTATTTCAAACCTTAAAATTCTCTAGTACAGAATTGAGAGGTATTTTGAAAAAAATAAAATAAAATAATTGCTTTAAAAAAATTAAAAAAATAAAATGGACACAAGCAACTCAAACATTTCTTTTATTCAGCAGGATACCAGTTCATTGCCCTAGTAAGATTGCACCAAAAAGATACAATCCTTTGATTAAATATAAATGCTGACCAAATTATCTGTGTAATTAGTTGCTTCAAAAAAAGTGATCACAGTTGTTGCACTTTAGCTTCTATTTTGCCAGTTAATCTTGTTTTAAAAAGCTAATGGGGAGTTTGAATGTTTTAAAGTCAGAAAATATTGTTGCTGCCAGTCAAAAAGGAAAATGTAAAACCACTCTAGAGGCAGTCTCAGTCACATCTCAGGCCTTTGGTTTCCCTAAGATCTTCTTCATCATCTTTTATCAATTTTTCTTGGAAGCTCTCTTTCAGTTTCTGCTTCTGTGTTTTCATTCAGGCTATAACGGTCCTGAAACAATTAATTATCCATGCAGGTGTTATGACATTTATCATTTTCTGAGCTCAAAATGCACAGTGTAGCCTGTGTTTACACTACATATAAAACATTCTAGTGGATGTACGTTCTAATGACATTATACTTTGACTCATACAGAACAAAGTAAAAAAATTTTCTCTACGTTTTTCACTAGTGTAAGATTGTTAGGAAAAGACTTCTTGAGCATTGGACTGACCTCTGCTTCATTATACTCACAGTAGGGTTCTTCTTCATTCTCTTCCTCCCCTGCTCTCTTCTCTCTATCATGCATTGAGTCAACGAGAGTCTAGTAGAGGTTGCAGTGAGAACAGAGGGGAACAAGTCATGTTTCACAAAATATTTTATATCACTTCCTCTGCACACTAGTCAATCAATGCCTGCGTTTCCTCACCTCATCTTCTACATCATCCTCATATTGCTCGTCTAGCTGCTCCACTTGCTGCTCTGGATAGCCTGCCACCTGGCTATCCAGAATTACGGAATGGAAAAGATAATGAATGTTTTCAAACAGGTTTCCTGAACACCCTGGTCTTCCATTGGTCTAGCAAAAAGACAGTCCTGCCCCAAACCCACTCCACTGATTGAGCAAATGTTGCTATGTTGGGCCAGGATGCTCAAACAAACAGCAATGTTTTGATAGTGCCACAGAGACACAGTGTTTACACTTTTCAGGAAAATCATCTCATAGGTAAAGTTTCTCAAGACAAACTTTGATGTTGGCTTGACAAAGCCTTGTCTGAAAGTTTAAGATAGTTTTAAAGTTTGAAGATTGATGGTTATATAGACATTACAGTTAGAAAAACCACCAGCTACGTAGCTAGATAGATAGTCAGACAGACTGTCACATATAGTCAGATAAACCATCAGAGAGAAAGAGAGAGAGCAACTTAAAGCAGATTGAAGGCACTGTGTGTGTTTGTTTACATTTTAATTTTTGATAGATGTAGTTTGAATAAACAATAATTCCGTTGGCCCATATAAACATTCCGTCAGTGTAAAGGCCTTTGCACACCAAAGGCGATGCGATTATGAGTCAAGTCATTTTTATTTGTATAGTGCCTTTCACATCACACATTGTTTCAAAGCAGCTTTACAGAAGATCAGGCATTAACAGAAGATAAAACTGTAATATCTATAATGTCTTAGAGTCATCATTGTGTAGTTTGATAAAATACGATTGTGTATTGTTTAAAAATAAGTAATTAAATAATAATTGTATTTATAATCCCAGTGGGCAAGCTGAAGGTGACTGTGGCAAGGAACACAAAACTCCATAAGATGTTGAAAAATGGAGAAAAATAACCTTGGGAGAAACCAGACTCACTGTGGGGGCCAGTTCCCCTCTGGCTAACATCATGAATATAATGCAAATATTACTTATGTATAGTGCAAGTCATGGTTCAAAATTATTAAACTAAGTAAGTGTTAAGGGTCAGTGTTTAAAACAAAGATTTTTTATGAACTGTAAGATTAATGACTAATGTCTTCGAAGTTCATCCTGGATTAACTGAAGAAGTTCACATAGATGCAATTGTCCTGGTTAGTTGGCTGATTAAGGGTTTTGTTGGCAATTAAATGATAGTCTATGTATTATATTATCAAGAGTGTAGTCCATCATTAGACCGAGGTGATGTAGGCAGAGATCAGTTAGGTGCATCGCAGTTCAACCTTGCCGGTTATTGCGGTGAGGTCTGTCTTAAGTCCGAGGTTCAGGCAGTGGCATATGAAGTATCCCATGTCTTATGGTTGTATTTGGCATCAGTTCATCCTCTGAAGTCCATCGTAATAGACTGAAGTGATGTTTGGCTGGCACCAGCTGCTATTAGTCATCATCACACAGCGACACGTAGCAGTGGAGTCCAACACCAAGCAGGAATGGAGCTGCATCTGCCCGGTTCTGGTGACCTCAGGATAGAAGTCCCGAGGTTGAGATAGGGAAACAAATAAAATAATATTAGCATAGATGTCATTCAATTTATTGCAGAGTTATAGATCATGATCATTGTTTCTGGTTCCGGCAGACCTAACTAAAGCAGCCTAATTGTGAGTTGAAGGATAAATTAGGTGTATGCCTGGCTAAAAAGATGAGTCTTTAGTCTAGACTAAACTGAGTGAGTGTGTCTGCATCTCGAACAGTGTTAGGGAGACTATTCCATAGTTTAGGAGCCAAATATGAAAAGGATCTACCTCCTTTTGTGGATTTTGATATTCTAGGAACTATTAACAGGCCAGAATTTTGCGATCGTAATGAACGTGATGGAATATAGCGTGGTAGAAGGTCACTTAAGTACTGCAGAGCTAGACCATTCAAAGCTTTGTACGTAGTTAACAGAATTTTAAAATTAATAAGAAATTTAACAGGTAGCCAATGTAACGATGATAAAATGGGGCTAATATGATCATATTTCTTGGTTCTAGTCAGCACTCTGGCTGCTGAATTTTGAATCAATTGAAGTTTATTTATTGATCTTGCTGGACATCCTCCCTGTAATGCATTACAATAATCTAGTCTTGAGGTCATGAACGCATGAATTAGTTTTTCGGCATCAGCAACAGAGAGCATGTGTCGTAATTTAGCAATATTTATTAGGTGGAAGAATGCTGTTCTTCAAACATTTGTAATTTGATTTTCAAAGGACAGTTTGGTATCAAATATAACACCTAAATTCTTCGCTGTTGATGATGATGATGTAACAGTACATCCATCGAGAGTCAAATTATATTTTAGCGGCTTATTTTTAGAGGTCTTTGGTCCAATCATTAGAACCTCTGTTTTGTCAGAATTGAGTAGAAGGAAATTTCTGGCTATCCAGTTTTTTATTTCACTGATACACTCTGCTAATTTGGAGAATTGTGAAATCTCATCAGGTTTTGAAGAAATATAAAGTTGGGTATCGTCGGCATAACAGTGGAAACTTATTCCACGATTCCTGATGATATCTCCCAGGGGAATCATATACAAGGAGAAAAGCAAAGGCCCTAAAACTGATCACTATGGCACTCCATACTTTACTTTTGTTTGGTTTGACAATTCTTCATTTAAATAGACAAAGTGGTAGCGGTCTGCTAAATAGGACCTAAACCATGCTAATGCAACTCCACAAATGCCAACATAATTCTCCAGCCTATTCAAGAGAATGTTGTGATCTATCATGTCGAATGCAGCACTAAGATCTAAAAGCACTAGAAATGAAATGCAGCCGCGACCAGATGATAAGAGCAAGTCATTTGTAACTCTGATAAGTGCAGTCTCTGTACTGTGATGAGGCCTAAATCCTGACTGAAATTGTTCATATATACTATTTCTCTGTAGAAATGAACATATTTGGGAGGATACTAATTTTTCTAGTATTTTCGACATAAACGGGAGATTTGAAATCGGTCTATAATTAGCCAGATCTCCAGGATCAAGTTGTATCTTCTTAATAAGCGGTTTGATAACTGCCATTTTAAAGTTTCTTGGGACATGTCCTAAGGATAGCGAGGAGTTAATAATATTAAGAAGAGGTTCTGAGATTACTGGGAATACTTCTTTTAAGAGCTTGGTTGGTATTGGATCTAACAAACATGTTGTGGCTTTTGGTGTTTCGATAAGTTGTGTTAGCTCTTCATGACCTATGACAGCGAAGGATTGAAATTGCACGTTAAAAAAATTATGAGACACTGTTTTCTGAGGTACTGTGACAGATGATTGCATAATTACAATTTTATTTCTGATTATTTCAATTTTATCAGTAAAGAAATTCATGAAGTCATTATTATTGTGCTGTGACATTATATCTGGTACAGTCGATGCTTTATTCCTAACCAATTTAGCCACAGTACTGAATAAACACCTAGGATTGTTGTGGTTATTTTCTATGAGTTTGCTAAAATATGCTGACCTGGCAGCTTTTAATTCCTGTCTGTAGCTACAGACACTATCCTCCCATGCACCGCGAAATACCTCTAATTTTGTACTCTTCCACTTGCGCTCCATTTTCCGAGCAGCTCTCTTGAGAGCATGAGTGTGATCATTGTACCATGGTGCAAGGCTTTTTTCTTTAATTTTCTTTAATTGAAGGAGGTGACACTATCAAGAGTGCTAGAGATGACTGTATTTATATTTTCTGTTATTTCATCAAGTTCTTCTAGGCTTTGGGGTTTACTGAGTGTATGAGATAGATCTGGAAGATTATTAGTGAAGCTATCTTTAGTGGTCGAAAGAACAGTTCTACCTGAACGATAACGTGGTGTAGATTGAGTAACATTAGCTGATCGCAGCATACAAGAGACGAGGTAACGATCCGAGATGTTATTGCTCTGTGGCAGAATTTCTATATTATCAACATCAACTCCATATGACAGAATTATATCGTATGATTATAGCGATGAGTTGGTCCTGTTACATTTTGTCTGACTCCAAGAGAGTTGAGAATATCGATAAATGCTAATCCCAATGTGTCATTTTCATTATCTATGTGAATGTTGAAGTCACTAACAATTAAAGCTCTATCTACAGTGACTACAAGATCTGATAACAAATTTGCAAATTCACCAAGGAAATCAGAATAAGGTCCAGGTAATCTATATACTATAGCAAGGGTAAAAGATGACAGAGTTTTTTTTATTTATGTCTATATCTGACAGTGTCACATTAAGCATTATTAGTTCAAAAGACTTAAATTTATATCATGTCCTCTGAGTAACACCAAAAACTTCACTGTGAATTATAACAACACCTCCTCCTCAACCCTTCAGACGAGGCTCATGTTTACAACAATAACCTGGGGGAGAAGATTCATTTAAACTAATATATTCATCCGGTTTAAGCCAGGTTTCAGTCAAACAGAGCACATCCAAACAATGATCTGTAATAAATTAATTTACAATTAATGCTTTGGTAGAAAGAGATCTGATGTTTAGTAGCCCTACCTTTATATGGTGTTTATCTTTAATTTGTTTGTTTTGTTCAAGTTTGACCTTAATCAAATTTTTTCTAAATTATTTAATGAGGGTTTTGTGTTTGGTAGTTTGGGGAACAGACACAGTCTCCATATGATATCTAGGTGACACAGTCTCTATGTGTTGTAGTTTATGTGACCTATGTGACGTCTCAAGGCAGCTAGCAGAAGTTCGGATTAGCCAGTTTGTCTGCTTCCTGACCTGGGCCCCAGTTAGTCAAATACTATCATTATTAAGACTATGAGCCAAATTACTAGAGAGGAGAGGGGCACCTTCCCTGGAGGGATGGAGTCCGTCTCTCTATAGCAGGTCAGGTCTACCCCAAAAACTCTTCCAATTATCTATAAATCCTATTCTATTCTCCAGACACCACTCAGACATCCAGCCATTCAGTGACACTAATCTACTACAAACCTCGTCACCATGACAAGCAGGGAGGGGGCCAGAGCATATTACAGTGTCTGACATTGTTTTTGCAAATTGTTACACCTCTTTAACATTATCTCTAGTGATTTCCGATTGGCGAAGCCGGACATCATTAGTGCCAACGTGAATAACAATTGTAGAACATCTACGTTTAGCATTAGCCAGCACTTGTAAATTTGATTTGATGACAGACGCTCTAGCACCCGAAATGCATTTAACAACAGTGGCTGGAGTCTCTATTTCCTTACAATAGAATCACCAATGACAAAGGCTCTTTCAACATGATTCTCAGTGGGTGCATCACTGAGTGGGTAGAATCGATTGGACACCCTAACAGGAACGGGAGAGTGGTGTTGCTTTGCTGAGCGAGTATGCCGCCGAGACGTCACCCAAACGCCCTGCTGTGGGGGCTCTACAGCCGGAACCAAAATGTGTGTGTTGCTCTCTGTACTGCCCGCATCCGAAACAGTATCTACCGGCTTCTCTTTCTCACTGACCTCCACTAGCATTCGGATGCGTGCCTCTAACTCATGAACCCTCTCCGTCAGTCTAATTCCTTACATTTATCACATGTGAATCCCTCACTGCTGACGGAAGAGGCTATTGTAAACATGTGACATGCAATGCAGGAAGAAATAACATGAGCGGATGCCATGTCTTATCGCAGTTGTTTGTTGTTGTAGTTGTTGGTTGTTCCTGAGTGGTGAAGGTTTGAGATCGATGTGAATCCCTCACACAATTATTTGTTGTTATGGTTGTTCTTGATAAGCGGTGCTTTGAGATGGATGCAATAATCTGTGTAACACAGAGGAGAAAAAAACGGGTGCACACTGTAAAATGCATGCAGTTTAATCACAATAAAAATAGAAAGCGGATTCACGTGGAAATGCACGCAGTTGAATCGCAATAAGAGAATAATGCAGGGGAAAACCCGATGCGCGCTGAAAAATGGCAGATGTTATGAGAGGCGAATTGCTGAAAAATGGCCCTTTCACATACAAAGCAATGCGAATGATCGCGTTAATGCATTCAAGCCTTTAAAATAGGTGGCGCTAATCGCTAAGCAATTTTACCTCGATACGATAGGTGGAGCAAAGCACCTTTGAACTGGTCTGCCCTTCGACCATACTTTAATAGATACATTAATACTTAACTGCTGTCAATGAATGTAAATGATAAGCACAGCAATAATGATTACATAATTTTGTGGAGACACCACCACATTTTTAGCAAACAAAGCATTTTGATACAAAAGACATTTACTGTCTATAGAGTGCAGACAGTCACAGTAACAGTATTAATATTAGAAATAATTGGTGAAGAAAACCATTTAAGATCAAAGTATGTTTATTAAAATGGTGATACAAAGGCAAAGATGCTGCGATATATATTATATTAGAGATATAGAAAACTCACGTGAGATTAAATGCAAAGGCAAAAAATGCAGCAATATGGAATACATTTTAAAGACCATCCACGTAAGATCAGAGAGTTGTTTTTAAAGGGGATGCAAGGCAGTTATGCAGCAATTTCATTTACATGTTAAGAGAACCCTTTTGAGAAAAAAGAGTTTAAGTTTTTATGGTATTTGATGCATTACTTGCATCTTACTAATAAAACGTGATGAAATTTAAACGCTTCAAGAGACTATATAATGCAAGCAATAAAACACAGATCTCACCCAACAAAACGTCTCCGGTAACCTCGGTTCCCTGAGATGAAGGGAACAAGACATTGCCGTAAGCACTATGGGGAAGTCCTTCTAGACGACCTTGTTGAAACCCTTATACAATCACACCAATCCTCCGATTGGCAATGGTGTCTGAGCCCCGCCCCTTCAGGCGCGCAGTTGGCCTATATATTGTAAGTGGGCGCTCAGTCACCATTTCTTCAGAATTTTCTTACTGAAGGACAAGAGTGAGTCACTCGTATTATGAAACTCTGAAGTAGTAGTGCGGCCAGCATTGGCAATGTCTCATTCCCTTCATTTTAGGGAACCAAGGTTACATGTGTAACAGGAGACATTCCCTATTGATTCAGTTCACTCGACATTGCCGTAAGCACTATGGGGAACGGTATCCCATCACGCCGCACTACGTGACATTACACTCCCAGAGCTATAACACTAAACAGAGATAAATATAAGGAGTCACAGACCACAGGTCGATGACTTATAAGTCATATTAAAGTGTACATGAATAGTCCCACATGGCAGATGCCAGATGGAAATGAATGTAGTCTGGGATGTATATGAACCATATAGATATACACAGTATGGTTTATTAACCCTCTCACAACATAGTTGGAAAAGTAGGTTTATAAAGGGGCAGTTCAACAGCATATACTGTAAATAGGTGGCTGTGTTTATTATAGTCTGCAGCCCGCCTGTAATAAGGGCTTGGGCTTACCTGTTTGGATTTAAGAAGCACTCTATACAGAGAGGACTTGTGAGGAGATGGACGCCACGTCCAGGTTATAAAATCTCGCAAACTTGTTTTGTGAGGACCATCCTGCTGCCAAACATATGTCCTGTAAGGACACACTGTTTGTCAATGCCCATAAAGAGGCCATGCCTCTGGTTGAATGCGCTTTAACACCAATAGGGCAATTTGCACACTGTGATTCATAAGCGAGGGCGATCGCATCAACGATCCAGTTTGAAAACAGACATTCCTTTTGTGCATCCTCCATAACAAATAAAGAGCTGATCCAGCAACCTAAACTGACGGGTGCGCTCAACATATGTACAACATATGCATAGATTGCTCTTCATCTGAATTAAATGGTGGGGGAAAGAAGGCTTCCAAACGAACCACCTGAGCCCTAAAGGGCGTTGATTAAACCTTAGGCACGTAGCCTTTTCTAGGTTTAAAAGTGGCTGTTGACAGATCTGGACCAAACTCCAGGCATGAGCTGTCAGTCGACAGCACCTGCAAGTCACCCACCCATTTAAATGAGGCCAAAGCCAATTGGAGTGCGGTCTTTAAGGAAAGTACCCGCAGCTCAACAGGTTCCAATGGCTCGAACGGGGAGTTTGTGAATGCTTTCAGCACCAAATTTAAGTCCCAAGTCGGCACCGTAGCAAGGCAAGGGGGGTTCAAATGCCTCGCTCCCCTAAGGAACTTTATGACTAGATTATGTTTGCCTGTCGACAAGTCAGCCTCCAGGGCATGGTATGCTGAGATAGTCGCTACATAAACCTTGAGCGTTGATGGGGTAAGACCAGCGTCCAGCCACTCTTGAAGCAATGTAAAAATCTCAGCTATGGGGCAATTCACCGGGTCTTTACCACGTGACCAAACTAAATCCAAACTTGCAAACACGTGCCATTTAAGTGCATAGAGGCTTCTCGTAGACAGTGCTCTAGCCTGTAAAATGGTGTTCATCACCAACTAAGCCAATTATGGCTTGTCTGCTGTGCTCCGTTCAGAAGCCACACGTGTAGGCCCCACAGCCATTGCTGAGGATGCCAAATCGTGCCTTATGCTTGAGAGAGAAGGTGTCTCCTCAGCGGTATTTCCATAGAGGGCTGTCCAGTATTTCTATGATCTCCGGAAACCAGAACTGATTGGGTAATTTCAGCGCAATTAACAGAACTGTTTCCATGTCCACTTGGACGTTGCTGATAACAGAATGAAGGAGGTGCACCAGGGGAAACGCATTCATGCATTTCGCTGGCCAATTGTGAGCCAGTGCGTCCATGCCCAGTGGGGCTTGGGGCATGGAGTACCAATGGGGACAGTGGGCGCTCTCCACGGAGGCAAATAGGTTGACTTCTCATCACTTCTCATCCTCATCACTGTCTGATGGTGAAGTCTCCATTCCCCTGGTAATGCTCCCTGGCTTGACAACATCTGCTCTGAAATTCAGACAGCCCAGGACATGTGTTGCACACAATGAGAGGAGATGACCCCTGCTCCATGGGAGGAGGCAGTGTCATGCTCATTAATTGTGGTGATCGGAGTCCTCCCTGGCGATTTATGTATGCCACTACTGTTGCATTGTCCAAACGAATCAGAATGTGGTGATTCATGATGTCGGAATGAAAAGCTCTCAAATCTAGAAAGGCAGAAACTTAGGTGGTTGATGTGCCATGCCCGTTTCGCACCTGTCCAGGTGCCGAAAGTTGGGCATCCATCGCACACCGCGCCCCAACCTGTGTTGGATTCATCTGTGGTCACCAGTTTTCTTCTGAAACCCATCTTCAGTCTGACCCATTATTAGATACTTTAAATGACAGCTGTTAATGGCTATAAACAATAGCACAACGATATCGATTTTGTGGGGACACCACCACGTTTTTGGTATAGAGGCATTTTGAATACAAAGACATATGTGCAGTACACTGCAAGTCACAGCAATAGTATAGGCAAAGAAGCCACGATATTATATTAGAGGAATAAGAGAACTCATGAAAGATTAAATGCACAGGCAAAAAACGCAGCAACATGAAATATGTTATAAAGACAATCTACATTAAATCAGATCATTTTGCAAGGCAATGTTGCAGCAATATCATTTGATGCAAATGAAATACACATCCACTGAGTTCAGAATTGCATACTACCATACTACTTTTACTATTTCTGCCATAGACAGATATGGCAGAAGTAGTACGAGTAGTACGGGTAGTATGCAATTCTGAACTCTGCCATCCACACTGCTGGTTCAGGATTTCTTCATCGAGTTCCATCAGCTTTTAATGTTGGTGGTCAAAACAGCTTTCTGTGTTTTAGTGCCACCTGTTGCACTGGTTGTGGTAGCAGCAACGGCTTTTGACATGAGACCCTAAGCTCATATTTTATTGGTCAGGGTATTTTATCGCCGGACAAAGAAAAAAAAATGGATAAACTCACCATAACAAAAAAGCCTGCTTTGTCGGCACGTGATTCGGCACGAATGTTGGCTAAAGGTGCAAACGGCTTATTAGGAATCTATTGTTCCGTTTCAAAATGTTAATCGCAGTGAAATTTCGCATTTGGTGTGCAAAGTCCTTAAGTCTATGGGATTTTTACGATTTTTGGTTGTCCAATGTGCGAATACCATACCATAATTAAGAACAGTCTTAAGGTCTTTGCCGGGTTTTGGGAATGTAGCTTGAAATTTTGGTCACAGTTTAAGGATTTTGAAAAAATAACACTATCACACTAACACAGACTAACACTATATTGGCTATGTCAAGCAAAAATAATTATACACTTCAGCTTTAAAGGTAAAATATGTGAAAAAGTCAGAAGTCAGGATCACTACACACTTTTTGCAGTCCATATTCACAGTAGCATCATCTTTGATTTTTAACAGTAATGAAAACGAGGCTGTGAAAGATTGTCTCTTCTTATTGTCTCTTCAATGGCACACATGCTATAAAGCTGTATTAAGCTCCTAGATCCCATCCCATCTGAATTTCCACAACTCATGTTGTCTGGACTTTCTTGTCTACTGAATGTTCTTGGAAAGATATTTTTCAATGTTTTGTCAGCAGAACGATCTAAAAACACTTTAAACTGCAGTACAGCCCATTGAAGAGACTGCACGTTTTCCCTCACAGCCTCATTGTAATTTCCGTCAAAATCAAAGATGGCACTGCTGTAAATAAGGTCTATGAAGAAGTAAAGAGGACTTCTGTGTATTTTTGAAGACCTCATCTTGACAAACTGCTCATTCTCCTCAGGCCTGTCCTTGTTCCCACTGGGATTGTCCTTTGTTTCTTCTTCTGCCATTTCAAATTCATCCTCTTCCTTGTTGTTGGCCTCATTCTCAAAGTGCAGGCCCTTCTCAAAGGAGTCATTGTAAGAGAGAAAAAAGGTAATTAATAGAAGCGTCTCATTAAACTTTAAACAAATGGTGTGATATATACTTTTATAAACTTAAAAGAAAAAGTGATTTGCTTTTCAAAGTCAACTAACTGAGCCTTTTAAGAAATAATACAGACAAAGTACAGCCACAGTTTACAACATTTACACAGCATTGGCTTGATTTTAATGAGTCATTAATTTAGGACTCTGTGTCCAATTTGTCTACTTTCACACTGGGTGGAAGTGGCCCAAATCCAAATTGTGTGTATTGTGACACAGATTTAATTTCTGAGCAGCGTGAACACAAACATTTTCATATGTGATCATGCAGTTCATACTGCAAAGACTTTGATCTGTGAAGAAAAGGCACAAATGTGCAAGATATCTAATATTAGATAAGATGAAATTGACAACAAAGAAACAGAGACACTATATAATAAAATTTACAATGTATTATCAGATATACCTTATCATGCATATGAGTGTCCTCAATATCTTTCACATATTTCTAAAACATATTGTGATTGCACAGCATTCCCTGTATTTAATCAGAAATCATTATGTAAAGTTATCATAAATTTAAACTATATTTTAGTTCAGTTGTTTTTCTTCAACCAAGTTAAAGGAATAGTTCACCTGAAAATGAAAATTCTCTCATCATTTACTCATTTACCCTCATGTCATCCCAGATGTGTGACTTTCTTTCTTCTGCAGAATACAAAGATTTTTTGAAGAATATCTCAGCTCTTTGGGTCCATACAATGATGTGAATGGTGACCAGAACTTTGAAGCACTAAAAGCAAATAAAGGCAGCATAAAAGTAATCCATAAGACTCCAGAGGTTAAATCCGTGTCTTCAGAAGCCACTTAAAATGTGAGTGAGAAAAAGATCAATATGTATTCCTTTTGTTACTAGAAATCTCCACTTTCACATTCTTCTTTTGTTTTTTGGCGATTCGCATTCTCCGTGTATATCGTCACCTACTGGTTGTGGCTGGTTAAAGGTGGAGATTTATAGTAAAAAGGACTTAAATATTTATCTGTTTCTCACCTACACCTATCATATAACTTCTGAAGACATTTAACAACTGGAGTTGGATGGATTACTTTTATCCTGCCTTTATTATTTTTTTATGAACTTTAAAGTTCTGGCCACCATTCACTTGCACTGTATGGGCCAACAGAGCTAAGATATTCTTCAAAAAATCTTTTATTTGTTTTCTGCAGAAAATGTTAATTCATACACATCTGGAATGGCATGAGGGTGAGTAAATTATGAGAGAATTTTCATTTCCAGGTGAACTATTCCTTTAAAAGCAAAAGCTTGAGTCAAGTCAGTTTGATTACCAAGAATGGCCATTTGGCTATATTACTGTTTACGGCTGCATTTTAGTGGCTTCGGTCTAAGATCCCTTAGCCTAAAGGGACAGCTCATCCAAAAATAAATATTCTGTCATCATTTAATTACCCTCATGTTTTTTCAAACCCACATGACTTTCTTTCTTCCATGGAACACCAAAGGGGATGTTAGGCAGAATAACAGACTCAGTCAACATTCACTTTCATTCTGCTGAAAAAAATTATGCAATGAAAGTGAATAGTGACTGAGACTAACATAGTGCCTAGCATCTCATTTTGAGATTCACACTGTTTTGGAACACATGACAGTGACTAAATAATGACAGAATTTTCACTTTTAGGTAAACCCTCCCTTTAATAAAATACAGCATATTCAGAAAAAACATACCTACCACAAAAAACATTCTCCTTACCTTCAGCAATAACTGGATCCAAAGCCTCAAAGCATCCTTTGGTTCTGTGGACTGCCTCTGTCTTTGTCTGTTTCTCCAGGGTTTGGCTTAGTGTGTTTCTGAGGTTAATGCTCAGCTCTTTTGGATTTGATAAGGAATGTTCCAGTGCTGCCTTTTTCCTCTCATCCTCTACTCCTCTATCCTTTGATGTGCTTCTTTTCTCTTTCTGTCCTTTTTCTTCTGCAAAAGCATCAATTTGAGGCGGCTGCTTCATTGCCACTTTGGTCTCATTGTTATTTTC